>NW_025229755.1:0-19492 GCF_018294505.1 Triticum aestivum | reverse complement strand
CATATAGATGCATGGACTAACCTCGAAGCTTGAAATGGCGGAAACGATTTTGGAATATGTCAATGATGCTTAATTAATAAGTTTTCAGCTTTAAACAAAGTGAAAATCTATATTGAAGGATCAAAAGGTAACAAAATTGGTGACGAAATTATATGATTACTAGTTATAAGTTGTTATACGAGATCCATATGGTCGAACATACTACTTCCGAAGCTTCAAAGGAAGAAATGCTGGTGGAATGTCTCAATGATGCTATTTAAGTAAGTTTTTTGTTTAGCCAATAAATAATCATCGGCAACAGATCAAAAGTTTATGTAAAGGTGCTAAACATGAATAATTTATGTGGATAAGCTGTTCTATGACTTCCACATGGCCGTTGACACGACTCTCGAAGAATCAAATGATGGAAATGCAATTATAATGTGTCTAATGTCCTATTTAAATGATTTCTGAGTTTCAAAGGAGGAGAAAATTGAAAGTAATAAATCAAAAGGTTATGACAAACTGCTCAAAATTATGTGACTCCTACATATATAAGTTGTTGTAGGATTTTCAAATGGCGGCAAAGACAACTTCGAAACAAGAAACGAACAAAGGCTTCTATCACTTGTTGATAATGCAATTTAAACAAGTTTTCAATTTCGCAAAAATAAAAAATCTACCATGATGGATCAAAACGGTTAAAAATGTATCAAACTATCAGATTTCTATAGGTAATTTGCTATCTGAGGTGCATATAGACGCATGGACTAACCTCGAAGCTTGAAATTGTGGAAACAATTTTGGAATATGTCAATGACGCTTAATTAATAAGTTTTCAGCTTTAAACAAAGTGAAAATCTATAGTGAAGGATCAAAAGGTAACAAAATTGGTGACGAAATTATATGATTACTAGTTATAAGTTGTTATACGAGATCCATATGGTCGAACATACTACTTCCGAAGCTTCAAAGGAAGCAATGCTGGTGGAATGTCTCAATGATGCTATTTAAGTAAGTTTTTTTTAGCCAATAAAAAATCATCGGCAACAGATCAAAAGTTTATGTAAAGGTGCTAAACATGAATAATTTATGTGGATAAGCTGTTCTATGACTTCCACATGGCCGTCGAGACGACTCTCGAAGAATGAAATGATGGAAATGCAATTATAATGTGTCTAATGTCCTATTTAAATGATTTCTGAGTTTCAAAGGAGGAGAAAATTCAAAGTAATAAATCAAAAGGTTATGACAAACTGCTAAAAATTATGTGACTCCTACATATATAAGTTGTTGTAGGATTTTCAAATGGCGGCAAAGACAACTTCGAAACAAGAAACGAACAAAGGCTTCTATCACTTGTTGATAATGCAATTTAAACAAGTTTTCAATTTCGCAAAAATAAAAAATCTACCATGATGGATCAAAACGGTTAAAAATCTATCAAACTATCAGATTTCTATAGGTAATTTGATATCTGAGGTGCATATAGATGCATGGACTAACCTCGAAGCTTGAAATGGCGGAAACGATTTTGGAATATGTCAATGATGCTTAATTAATAAGTTTTCAGCTTTAAACAAAGTGAAAATCTATATTGAAGGATCAAAAGGTAACAAAATTGGTGACGAAATTATATGATTACTAGTTATAAGTTGTTATACGAGATCCATATGGTCGAACATACTACTTCCGAAGCTTCAAAGGAAGAAATGCTGGTGGAATGTCTCAATGATGCTATTTAAGTAAGTTTTTTGTTTAGCCAATAAATAATCATCGGCAACAGATCAAAAGTTTATGTAAAGGTGCTAAACATGAATAATTTATGTGGATAAGCTGTTCTATGACTTCCACATGGCCGTCGAGACGACTCTCGAAGAATGAAATGATGGAAATGCAATTATAATGTGTCTAATGTCCTATTTAAATGATTTCTGAGTTTCAAAGGAGGAGAAAATTCAAAGTAATAAATCAAAAGGTTATGACAAACTGCTAAAAATTATGTGACTCCTACATATATAAGTTGTTGTAGAATTTTCAAATGGCGGCAAAGACAACTTCGAAACGAGAAACGAACAAAGGCTTCTATCAGTTGTTGATAATGCAATTTAAACAAGTTTTCTGTTTTGCAAAAATAAAAAATCTACCATGAGGGATCAAAACGGTTAAAAATGTATCAAACTATCAGATTTCTATAGGTAATTTGCTATCTGAGGTGCATATAGATGCATGGACTAACCTCGAAGCTTGAAATTGTGGAAACAATTTTGGAATATGTCAATGACGCTTAATTAATAAGTTTTCAGCTTTAAACGAAGTGAAAATCTATAGTGAAGGATCAAAAGGTAACAAAATTGGTGACGAAATTATATGATTACTAGTTATAAGTTGTTATACGAGATCCATATGGTCGAACATACTACTTCCGAAGCTTCAAAGGAAGCAATGCTAGTGGAATGTCTCAATGATGCTATTTAAGTAAGTTTTTTGTTTAGCCAATAAAAAATCATCGGCAACAGATCAAAAGTTTATGTAAAGGTGCTAAACATGAATAATTTATGTGGATAAGCTGTTCTATGACTTCCACATGGCCGTCGAGACGACTCTCGAAGAATGAAATGATGGAAATGCAATTATAATGTGTCTAATGTCCTATTTAAATGATTTCTGAGTTTCAAAGGAGGAGAAAATTCAAAGTAATAAATCAAAAGGTTATGACAAACTGCTAAAAATTATGTGACTCCTGCATATATAAGTCTTTGTAGGATTTTCAAATGGCGGCAAAGACAACTTCGAAACAAGAAACGAACAAAGGCTTCTATCACTTGTTGATAATGCAATTTAAACAAGTTTTCAGTTTCACAAAAATAGAAAATCTACCATGAAGGATCAAAACGGTTAAAAATGTATCAAACTATCAGATTTCTATAGGTAATTTGCTATCTGAGGTGCATATAGATGCATGGACTAACCTCGAAGGTTGAAATTGTGGAAAAAAAATTCAATATGTCAATGACGCTTAATCAATAAGTTTTCAGCTTTAAACAAAGTGAAAATCTATAGTGAAGGATCAAAAGGTAACAAAATTGGTGACGAAATTATATGATTACTAGTTATAAGTTGTTGTACGAGATCGGTATGGTCGAACATACTACTTCCGAAGCTTCAAAGGAAGCAATGCTGGTGGAATGTCTCAATGATGCTATTTAAGTAAGTTTTTTGTTTAGCCAATAAAAAATCATCGGCAACAGATCAAAAGTTTATGTAAAGGTGCTAAACATGAATAATTTATGTGGCTAAGATGTTCTATGACTTCCACATGGACGTCGAGACGACTCTCGAAGAATGAAATGATGGAAATGCAATTATAATGTGTCTAATGTGACGCCCCCGATTTGACCGTACACTAATCATGCACGCAAATGTGTACGATCACGATCAGGGACTCACGGGAAGATATCACAACACAACTCTACAACATAAATAAGTCATACAAGCATTATAATACAAGCCAGGGGCCTCGAGGGCTCGAATACAAGTGCTCGATCTTAGACGAGTCAGCGGAAGCAACAATATCTGAGTACAGACATAAGTTAAACAAGTTTGCCTTAAGAAGGCTAGCACAAATATAGCAACGATCGAAAAGGCAAGGCCTCCTGCCTGGGACCTCCTAACTACTCCTGGTCGTCGTCAGCGGCCTGCACGTAGTAGTAGGCACCTCCAGTGTCGTAGGTGTCGTCGTCGACGGTGGCGTCTGGCTCCTGAACTCCAGCATCTGATTGCGACAATCCGGTATAGAAAGGGGAAAAGAGGGAGAAAAGCAACCGTGAGTACTCATCCAAAGTACTCGCAAGCAAGGAGCTACACTACATATGCATGGTTATATGTGTAAAGGGACATATCAGTGGACTGAACTGCAGAATGCCGGAATAAGAGGGGGATAGCTAGTCCTGCCGAAGACTACGCTTCTGGTCATCTCCATCTTGCAGCATGTAGAAGAGAGAAGATTGAAGTCCTCCAAGTAGCATCGCATAGCATAAACCTACCCGGCAATCCCCTCCTCGTCGCCCTGTTAGAGAGCGATCACCGGGTTGTATCTGGCACTTGGAAGGGTGTATTTTATTCAGTATCCAGTTCTAGTTGTCATAAGCTCAAGGTACAACTTCGGGTCGTCCTTTTACCGAGGGACACGGCTATTCGAATAGATAAACTTCCCTGCAGGGGTGCACCACATAACCCAACACGCTCGATCCCATTTGGCCGGACACACTTTTCTGGGTCATGCCCGGCCTCGTAAGATCAACACGTCGCAGCCCCACCTAGGCTCAACAGAGAGGTCAGCACGCCGGTCTAAACCTATGCGCGCAGGGGTCTGGGCCCATCGCCCTATGCACACCTGCACGTTGCGTACGCGGCCGGAAGCAGACCTAGCCTAGTGGCGTTCCAGTCCAATCCGGCGCGCGCCACTCAGTCGCTGACGTCAAGAAGGCTTCGGCTGATACCACGACGTCGGGATACCCATAACTACCCCCACGTAGATGGTTAGTGCGTATAGACCAAATGGCGAGACTCAGATCAAATACCAAGATCTCGTTAAGCGTGTTAAGTATCCGCGAACGCCGACCAGGGCCAGGCCCACCTCTCACCTAGGCGGTCTCAACCTGCCCTGTCGCTCCGCCACAAAGATCCACTTGCGGGTACTCCTACGAGCCGACCCGACTTTAATCATCACATGTGTCATGTATATAGTATATAAGTATATACCCGTGATCACCGCCCAGGTGATCACGGCCCGATAGTATAGCACAGCAGACGGAAAAGAATGTAGGGCCACTGATGGAAATCTAGCATCCTAGACTAAGCATGTAGGATTGCAGGTAAAGGTAACAACAGTAGTAGCAAGGATAGGCTATGCATCAGGATAGGATATCGAAAAGTAGTAACAAGCTACACTACTCTAATGCAAGCAGTATAGAGAAGAATAGGCGATATCTGGTGATCAAGGGGGGGGCTTGCCTGGTTGCTCTGGCAAGTAGGAGGGGTCGTCGACTCCGTAGTCGAACTGGGCAGCAGCAGTGTCGGTCTCGTAGTCTACCGGAGAGAAGAGGGGGAAGAAACAGTAAATACAATGCAACATAAGCATGACGATGTGTGACATGACAATGAGCGGTGCTAGGGGTGCCCTAACGCGACAGTAGGTGGTACCGGTGAAGGGGGGGAACATCCGGGAGGTATGCCCGATGTTTCGCGTTTTCGGACAGATGGATCGGAGGGGGAAAGTTGCTAGTTCGATAGGTTAGGGAGGTGCGGTGGATGAACGGACTGCGTAGTCGGATTCGTCTCGTCGTTGTGAGCAACTTTCATATAGAAAACATTTTCATCCGAGTTACGGTTTAAAAGATATGAATTTTCAAAGTTTATTTGAATTTCTGAAATTACTGATTTATTTTAATTCGAAAATTAAACGGGAAATTGCTAGGTGCACATGGTACACTGCACCCAGAGTGCACCAGAGGGGCTGACTGGTGGGACCAGTCAACTGCACATACAACAGTTGACCGGTACACCTTGACCAGTCAAAGTGGCCGCCTGGCCCCACTTGTAAGTGACTCAGGGGGAGTTTTATTTAATCTAATGTTTTAGCTTAAGTTAATGGCCTTGGGCCCAGGTGTCAGTGGGTTAGTGGGGGTGATTAGTAGCTAATCTAAGTGCCACGTCAGCGGCGCACCGGCGCGCTAACGACGGCGAGGCGGGGTACGCCGGCGATGACCGTGCGGTCGCCTCCGACCTCGGTTTGCCGCCCGGTTGTGTGCGTCAGGAAGCTGGCGAGGTGGCGCGTCGACTGGGACCGGTGGCGTCGCCGGAGTTAGCCGGAGCTGGCCGGAACGGCGACGAAGAGCAGCGGTGGCGTTCGGGGAGGGGTGCAACGTCAGCGCTATGGGGCAGAGGTGAGGCGTGCGAGTGTGCGTCGTGCTCCTGGGAGCACAGGAGAATGGTGCTGGGGTCGGGCGAGGCCCATGACGGCCATGGACGCGTCGGCGGAGCTCATCGGCGGCGGTGGGGGTACGGGCATGTCGCAACTATGCGTGCGAGCTCGAAATCAAGACCGGGAAAAGGGGGAGAAGGAGCGCGCGCTCACAGTGAGGACGGGGGCAAGCTTGGGGAGGTGCAGGGGTGGTCGAAGAGGAGCTGACGGCGACGAATCCGGCGATGATGCGGCGGTGGCTGAAGGCGGAGAAGAACTCGATCCCGACGGCGCGGCGGGTTGAGGTCGAGATGGTTCGCGTAGAAGACGTAGACGACGGAGGTGGAGCTCCCGAGCAACTCTAGGGGGCGGGGGAACGACGGTGGCCACGGGATTTGACGACGGCGCACACCGGCTCCTCACAGGTGAGCTCCAGATCGAGGGGAAACGAGGTGAGGTGGAGGAGGGGGATAGTGGCTAGGGTTTTACCGGGGTCACGGGGTCGGCCTTGTAGGAGCGGGGGAGCCGGCCGATGGCCGCCACGCAGGGCTCGGCTCGCCATGGCCATGGGATATGCGCCACGATCCCCCCTGCCTCCCTGTAGCAGAGGAAGGGGACGAGGGGGTGGGCTGACCCTTTTGGCTAGATGGGCCAAGTGGCCCAGGAGGCTCTCCTTTTGTTTTAATTTTTGTTTAGCCTTATCCTTTTTCTTATTTTTCTTTTCTGATTTAATTTTATTTCCCAAATTGTTTTAGTTTTGTAAAATATTCATTTAGTACCTAAAATAGTATCATTAATTATAGCACTGCCACAATAACTTTGGAACCTAGCTAAAGTAGTTTAGTATTTTATAAAATATAATAGGGGTATAACTAAATGTTTTTGCTGCTGTTGTCATCACTTTAGGGTATTTAAATATTTTAAAAAGATGTTGTTTCTCCACCAATATCATCCATGATTTATTTGTCACATTAACAACATTTTATTTTGACTTTTGAAAACTTTAATTGTTTGCCTTTAATTTGAAGTTGAATTCCGAATCGGTTTTGAACTAACGCGAGATTTGCAACAGTAACAGAGGTGATGTGGCATCATTAGCAGAGTTTTACTGTAGCCTAATTATCCGGGCGTCACAATTCTCCTCCACTACAAGAAATCTCGTCCCGAGATTTAGGAGGGGAAGTGACGGGGAAGGGATTTGGTTACGAAATTCTAACGAGTCATCTCGGTCTTGGTTGCTCTTCTCGAAGAGGTCGATCCATTACGTGGGTGTCTTCATTTCTCTGCTTCGGTCATCATGATGAAGTCGGCGTCCTTTCTTCAGGAACTCCATCGTACTTACGAAAGAATAAGGGGTGGGCGTTCTGGGAGAACGGGCTTCTACAAGGTTGTCTATCGGGTCGACAGCATCGAGGAAGGTGGCGAAAGGTAACCCTCGAATCGAATCTTAAGAAAATATCGAGAGCAAAGTAAGGAGGTAACCTGGGAAGTTTCGAGCGGGCAGGCAATCGTTCGATGCCTGTTATAGGGCGTGAAAGGGTCAAAGCAACGGGAAGAAGTATTGTGTCCGATATCAGACCTGAAGGTGGCTCGTGAACTACATACGAGGCCAGGTGCGAGGAACAACCTTGAAAACAAGGGGTGTACATAAGAGTCAGGTTTCGATCCTGTGGAACTGTGGGTTATGGGCCCACCATGTGGGTTAAAAGTAGGAAGGGCGGTGACATCTTGCACGATCATGATAGCAAGGCATGTCAGAGAGTACCCTGTCAGTTATGTCGGCAACACGTTGGTACCAAGGGCGAGGGACGAAGAGAACCATTTTCCTTCTCGTTGAAACGAGGCGGTCCAATAGGCAAAGTTCTCGTCCATCGGGGGTTACCGAAAATGTCACCAACAATATTAATAGGGTCTTACTGACAGAGTTGTACACCAAGGTGTTTACCTAAGCAGGAGAATATTACTGCTTAGATCATATAGTCCACCAGAAAGGTTAAACCAAACAATGGAAAGGAAAATATGATTATCAGATTAAACAGAAGAATGGAAAGGAAAATGTGTTTAAACACATATTTCAAGGTTATATCCTTTCCAAGGACAAGCAGAGCATGATATCCATGACAAGATATAATGTAGGAAACTCTTTAGGTACGGGAGAGATAATTTCATGACATTACCCATACAATGGTGTTTGGATAATTGAGCAGGAAACATTTAGCATTGGGCTTCAAATGTTCCTGTTGAAAAATCGGAGTACCATAGACATGCTTTGAGATAGCATTGACATGGTCAACAGGTGAAGATCAGAATTTGGAAACAAAAAGGATCCATCAGGAACAACTTATAGAATAAGTCTTACAATTTCCTCATGGAAGAATAGATATCCTTGCTGAAAGGAAAACTTATAACAATAGGTCCTCCCGCCAGGTGTGCTGGGTATCATCACCTTACCGGGTCATAAATAGGCCAATGTTATAACTCTTGGAAATATGTTCCAACCATCATATCTGACCGAGATTCAGATCTGATTGGTGTCAGGGTAACTCAGACTCAGGATGCCTGAGAAGAAAGGTGCAACACAAATTGTCGAAACGACATCGGAGATTCTCGGGAGATGAACTATGGAAGCGAGTTCCGGACAAGGGTTCATCTTTACATCAAGGAGAGGTGAGGAGGTGACTGATTGACTCAGCGACACTCCATTGAGATTCCCAAAAGATGGATTTTCATCACTATGTGAACAAGGAGATAACATTAGCTAGATCGAATGACTTAATGATGTATGCTCGAGGAAAACATACACAGTTAAACATTGGTTGAAATGTGCACCCGAAATATGGGCTAGGTAGCACAAACAATGCCCGAATGATGATTCATTAAGCCATAGACGTAGAATGAAACTATAGACCAATAACTTCAAAGCAATAGGGTTGCTAGACGTTTAGAATTTACACATCACAGGCCATTGGTCGGTATTCCTTTTAGAAACAACACGGGGACCAAGAAAGAATGGTGATGGGGAGAAGTATCACTGTACCAAGATGTCATACGAGGTGGTGAGATTCTTACGACATTCTTGACATAAAAGATGGTAATACTCCAGGGTAGAACATATCATAAGCTAGATAGCAAGGAAATCAAGGTACAACACAAAACACGAACAAGTTTGTGTTGAATGGAAGGCAATAAAATGGTCGATGATAAAACAAATCATCGAGGGCAAGGATGGTATTTCTCATCCAGAATTTGATAGATATCTTGGAAGAACTCAAATTGTTTGGCAATGATCACGACAAATTGTCGAGAGGTTTTCAAGAAGATGTAATTGATCGATGATGACATCAAGTCAAAGGAATGATGAAAGCGATAGGTGAATGGAACCAAGGGTACAACACAAACTTGAAATCAAGCTTGTTGTTCAAGGCGAACTAATATGACGAGGAAGATCGACGTAAGCTTAGTTCATCATCGAAAGTTGTGTTCCGGGAAGGACCGGGTAGCACAGTTAAAAAGTTTGTACGATAATGATATAGCCGATAAGGCTAGGAATGACTTGAAGGATTATTAAACTCGTAAGCAACAAAAATTACCTAGAGTTATTGAATCGGAGTGCGGACTTGATTCACTAATCGGTGTTCTCGGTTGACAAACAACCCAGAGCCCATGAAGTGACAAAGACAAGGTAAGGTAGTACTTCATCAAGGTTTATAAGATGTAGTGCAATGGTAACATATACCCGAGATACCAGGGGTAACACTCCAAGGTAGATCATAATAGAGGTTGGGCAGGCGTATTTACCTGCAGAAGACAGGTGATTTAACTTGTCCAAGCAATGGTATTTAAAGGAGAACATGGTCGGAACCACGATTGCAAAAGGCCAGATCCCAGATATAAGATGAACTTATACCAAGGGAATAATTAATATAAGAGAAGCTTTTAATGATAAGATCTACATCGTGTCCATGGGCATGAACACAAAGTTCAAGGTCGACTCCCACTTCTTCAATGCATAACCTTCCCTTCGCCTCTCGTATTTTGATAATGACATTAGTTGTCGAAAGTTTTACCTGGTGCAATACCAGATAAGTATGTCCCGCGAAATCTTTCGGGCTCACACAGATTAAGGAAGGTATAGGTTCAACCCATCGGGGCATCGAAGAAAGATATACTACAAACTTCAGGAGTAAATAACACAAGCTCAGAAGTAGAGCATGGTCGACAAAGCAGAGGATACAATTTACCAAAGGCATCATGTATCCGAGGAAAAGCTCACAAGCTTATTTATTATGGAGGACATTGGCGGATAAAATCCGACAAAAGGGTCTGGTGCTCCACAAGGGATCTGATGTGAGAATCAGTACTCAACCAAAGGAAGAAAGAATGTAAGGAGATCTGACTATAGAAACAACTGACTAACTCAAAGTTGAAGTGCAAAGGAATTATGATTCCCAAATCAGGGGGTCAGAAGCAACGCTCTGATCAAGGATGGATAAGTTGAGTAGGTTTAGGGGTACAATCGATGGCAATTTGATAGGTCGAGATCCAGCTCACGTTT
Organism: Triticum aestivum; assembly: GCF_018294505.1. Classification (NCBI taxonomy): domain Eukaryota; kingdom Viridiplantae; phylum Streptophyta; class Magnoliopsida; order Poales; family Poaceae; genus Triticum; species Triticum aestivum. The sequence continues at coordinate 8,993 of NW_025229755.1, read as the reverse complement.
AAAATGACGTCTGAGCCGGAAGAATGAATCCTAGGATATGATTGAGGATTGCGAGCAATCGCAACAAATTGAATCAACGGACTCAAAATGATAATGACAAGAGATGCCAATAAGATTATGCGAATTTTGGGATTGACCATAATGCAAGCAAACAAGAATTTCAAGAGCAATAGGCTCCTGAGGATTTTCGGAAGATCGAATAGTATTTTGAAGACTATTGTGGAATACTTGAATCAACTGGGGATGACCGGATACTCGGTAAGTGCGAGAATTATCCGTAGGGGTATTCAGGTGACAAAGAACAGCAAGGCAGTAAGCTCAAAGGATTCTCAGAATAACAGAGAGAATTTTGGGGTATCTTGTAATAACAAGATCAACTGGGAAACATTGTATGAATGGCGAGTATACGTGGTTATCCATAGGAGTTTATCGATGAAAGGGAATTGCAAAAGCGATGAACACAAGTTCTCGGGTTATCAGCGGAGAGTAACTTCAGGGTCTTCATGTGCAGCAGACGATCATCAGTAATAAGGGGCTCTCCGGGTGAAAGTGATAACGAGATCCTAATGTTAGATTTAGTAAAAGTCACTTAACCCGAATCGAAGAGAGATCAGAGTCCCAGAGTAAAGACAAGGAGTAAAGATCCTAATACCACCCAATGGCGACGTGGGCCCGTAAGCCGCACAGCCATGTTAGTAAAAGTTTTGCAATGTCTAGACTCGACTTCGGCCAAGGAGGGTGGAAGGGGGGTTCCTACAGGCAGTTGGCTCTGATACCAACTTGTGACGCCCCCGATTTGACCGTACACTAATCATGCACGCAAATGTGTACGATCACGATCAGGGACTCACGGGAAGATATCACAACACAACTCTACAACATAAATAAGTCATACAAGCATTATAATACAAGCCAGGGGCCTCGAGGGCTCGAATACAAGTGCTCGATCATAGACGAGTCAGCGGAAGCAACAATATCTGAGTACAGACATAAGTTAAACAAGTTTGCCTTAAGAAGGCTAGCACAAATATAGCAACGATCGAAAAGGCAAGGCCTCCTACCTGGGACCTCCTAACTACTCCTGGTCGTCGTCAGCGGCCTGCACATAGTAGTAGGCACCTCCAGTGTCGTAGGTGTCATCGTCGACGGTGGCGTCTGGCTCCTGAACTCCAGCATCTGATTGCGACAATCCGGTATAGAAAGGGGAAAAGAGGGAGAAAAGCAACCGTGAGTACTCATCCAAAGTACTCGCAAGCAAGGAGCTACACTACATATGCATGGTTATATGTGTAAAGGGACATATCAGTGGACTGAACTGCAGAATGCCGGAATAAGAGGGGGATAGCTAGTCCTGCCGAAGACTACACTTCTGGTCATCTCCATCTTGCAGCATGTAGAAGAGAGAAGATTGAAGTCCTCCAAGTAGCATCGCATAGCATAAACCTACCCGGCAATCCCCTCCTCGTCGCCCTGTTAGAGAGCGATCACCGGGTTGTATCTGGCACTTGGAAGGGTGTATTTTATTCAGTATCCAGTTCTAGTTGTCATAAGCTCAAGGTACAACTCCGGGTCGTCCTTTTACCGAGGGACACGGCTATTCGAATAGATAAACTTCCCTGCAGGGGTGCACCACATAACCCAACACGCTCGATCCCATTTGGCCGGACACACTTTTCTGGGTCATGCCCGGCCTCGTAAGATCAACACGTCGCAGCCCCACCTAGGCTCAACAGAGAGGTCAGCACGCCGGTCTAAACCTATGCGCGCAGGGGTCTGGGCCCATCGCCCTATGCACACCTGCACGTTGCGTACGCGGCCGGAAGCAGACCTAGCCTAGTGGCGTTCCAGTCCAATCCGGCGCGCGCCACTCAGTCGCTGACGTCAAGAAGGCTTCGGCTGATACCACGACGTCGGGATACCCATAACTACTCCCACGTAGATGGTTAGTGCGTATAGACCAAATGGCCAGACTCAGATCAAATACCAAGATCTCGTTAAGCGTGTTAAGTATCCGCGAACGCCGACCAGGGCCAGGCCCACCTCTCACCTAGGCGGTCTCAACCTGCCCTGTCGCTCCGCCACAAAGATCCACTTGCGGGTACTCCTACGAGCCGACCCGACTTTAATCATCACATGTGTCATGTATATAGTATATAAGTATATACCCGTGATCACCGCCCAGGTGATCACGGCCCGATAGTATAGCACAACAGACGGACAAGAATGTAGGGCCACTGATGGAAATCTAGCATCCTAGACTAAGCATGTAGGATTGCAGGTAAAGGTAACAACAGTAGTAGCAAGGATAGGCTATGCATCAGGATAGGATATCGAAAAGTAGTAACAAGCTACACTACTCTAATGCAAGCAGTATAGAGAAGAATAGGCGATATCTGGTGATCAAGGGGGGGGCTTGCCTGGTTGCTCTGGCAAGTAGGAGGGGTCGTCGACTCCGTAGTCGAACTGGGCAGCAGCAGTGTCGGTCTCGTAGTCTACCGGAGAGAAGAGGGGGAAGAAACAGTAAATACAATGCAACATAAGCATGACGATGCGTGACATGAAAATGAGCGGTGCTAGGGGTGCCCTAACGCGACAGTAGGTGGTACCGGTGAAGGGGGGAACATCCGGGAGGTATGCCCGATGTTTCGCGTTTTCGGACAGACGGATCGGAGGGGGAAAGTTGCTAGTTCGATAGGTTAGGGAGGTGCGGTGGATGAACGGACTGCGTAGTCGGATTCGTCTCGTCGTTCTGAGCAACTTTCATATAGAAAACATTTTCATCCGAGTTACGGTTTAAAAGATATGAATTTTCAAAGTTTATTTGAATTTCTGAAATTACTGATTTATTTTAATTCGAAAATTAAACGGGAAATTGCTAGGTGCACATGGTGCACTGCACCCAGAGTGCACCAGAGGGGCTGACTGGTGGGACCAGTCAACTGCACATATAACAGTTGACCGGTACACCTTGACCAGTCAAAGTGGCCGCCTGGCCCCACTTGTAAGTGACTCAGGGGGAGTTTTATTTAATCTAATGTTTTAGCTTAAGTTAATGGCCTTGGGCCCAGGTGTCAGTGGGGTTAGTGGGGGTGATTAGTAGCTAATCTAAGTGCCACGTCAGCGGCGCACCGGCGCGCTAACGATGGCGAGGCGGGGTACGCCGGCGATGACCGTGCGGTCGCCTCCGACCTCGGTTTGCCGCGCGGTTGTGTGCGTCAGGAAGCTGGTGAGGTGGCGCGTCGACTGGGACCGGTGGCGTCGCCGGAGTTAGCCGGAGCTGGCCGGAACGGCGACGAAGAGCAGCGGTGGCGTTCGGGGAGGGGTGCAACGTCAGCGCTATGGGGCAGAGGTGAGGCGTGCGAGTGTGCGTCGTGCTCCTGGGAGCACAGGAGAATGGTGCTGGGGTCGGGCGAGGCCCACGACGGCCATGGACGCGTCGGCGGAGCTCATCGGCGGCGGTGGGGGTACGGGCATGTCGCAACTATGCGTGCGAGCTCGAAATCAAGCCCGGGAAAAGGGGGAGAAGGAGCGCGCGCTTATAGTGAGGACGGGGGCAAGCTCGGGGAGGTGCAGGGGTGGTCGAAGAGGAGCTGACGGCGACGAATCCGGCGATGATGCGGCGGTGGCTGAAGGCGGAGAAGAACTCGATCCCGACGGCGCGGCGGGTTGAGGTCGAGATGGTTCGCGTAGAGGACGTAGACGACGGAGGTGGAGCTCCCGAGCAACTCTAGGGGGCGGGGGAACGACGGTGGCCACGGGATTTGACGACGGCGCACACCGGCTCCTCACAGGTGAGCTCCAGATCGAGGGGAAACGAGGTGAGGTGGAGGAGGGGGATAGTGGCTAGGGTTTTACCGGGGTCACGGGGTCGGCCTTGTAGGAGCGGGGGAGCCGGCCGATGGCCGCCACGCAGGGCTCGGCTCGCCATGGCCAGGGGATATGCGCCACGATCCCCCCTGCCTCCCTGTAGCAGAGGAAGGGGACGAGGGGGTGGGCTGACCCTTTTGGCTAGATGGGCCAAGTGGCCCAGGAGGCTCTCCTTTTGTTTTAATTTTTGTTTAGCCTTATCCTTTTTCTTATTTTTCTTTTCTGATTTAATTTTATTTCCCAAATTGTTTTAGTTTTGTAAAATATTCATTTAGTACCTAAAATAGTATCATTAATTATAGCACTGCCACAATAACTTTGGAACCTAGCTAAAGTAGTTTAGTATTTTATAAAATATAATAGGGGTATAACTAATTGTTTTTGCTGCTGTTGTCATCACTTTAGGGTATTTAAATATTTTAAAAAGATGTTGTTTCTCCACCAATATCATCCATGATTTATTTGTCACATTAACAACATTTTATTTTGACTTTTGAAAACTTTAATTGTTTGCCTTTAATTTGAAGTTGAATTCCGAATCGGTTTTGAACTAACGCGAGATTTGCAACAGTAACAGAGGTGATGTGGCATCATTAGCAGAGTTTTACTGTAGCCTAATTATCCGGGCGTCACATCTAATGTCCTATTTAAATGATTTCTAAGTTTCAAAGGAGGAGAAAATTCAAAGTAATAAATCAAAAGGTTATGACAAACTGCTAAAAATTATGTGACTCCTACATATATAAGTTGTTGTAGGATTTTCAAATGGCGGCAAAGACAACTTCGAAACAAGAAACGAACAAAGGCTTCTATCACTTGTTGATAATGCAATTTAAACAAGTTTTCAATTTCGCAAAAATAAAAAATCTACCATGATGGATCAAAACGGTTAAAAATCTATCAAACTATCAGATTTCTATAGGTAATTTGCTATCTGAGGTGCATATAGATGCATGGACTAACCTCGAAGCTTGAAATTGTGGAAACGATTTTGGAATATGTCAATGACGCTTAATTAATAAGTTTTCAGCTTTAAACAAAGTGAAAATCTATAGTGAAGGATCAAAAGGTAAGAAAATTGGTGACGAAATTATATGATTACTAGTTATAAGTTGTTATACGAGATCGATATGGTCGAACATACTACTTCCGAAGCTTCAAAGGAAGCAATGCTGGTGGAATGTCTCAATGATGCTATTTAAGTAAGTTTTTTGTTTAGCCAATAAAAAATCATCGGCAACAGATCAAAAGTTTATGTAAAGGTGCTAAACATAAATAATTTATGTGGATAAGCTGTTCTATGACTTCCACATGGCCGTCGAGACGACTCTCGAAGAATGAAATGATGGAAATGCAATTATAACGTGTCTAATGTCCTATTTAAATGATTTCTGAGTTTCAAAGGAGGAGAAAATTCAAAGTAATAAATCAAAAGGTTATGACAAACTGCTAAAAATTATGTGACTCCTACATATATAAGTTGTTGTAGGATTTTCAAATGGCGGCAAAGACAACTTCGAAACAAGAAACGAACAAAGGCTTCTATCACTTGTTGATAATGCAATTTAAACAAGTTTTCAGTTTCGCAAAAATAAAAAATCTACCATGATGGATCAAAACGGTTAAAAATGTATCAAACTATCAGATTTCTATAGGTAATTTGCTATCTGAGGTGCATATAGATGCATGGACTAACCTCGAAGCTTGAAATTGTGGAAACAATTTTGGAATATGTCAATGACGCTTAATTAATAAGTTTTCAGCTTTAAACAAAGTGAAAATCTATAGTGAAGGATCAAAAGGTAACAAAATTGGTGACGAAATTATATGATTACTAGTTATAAGTTGTTATACGAGATCCATATGGTCGAACATACTACTTCTGAAGCTTCAAAGGAAGCAATGCTGGTGGAATGTCTCAATGATGCTATTTAAGTAAGTTTTTTTAGCCAATAAAAAATCATCGGCAACAGATCAAAAGTTTATGTAAAGGTGCTAAACATGAATAATTTATGTGGATAAGCTGTTCTATGACTTCCACATGGCCGTCGAGACGACTCTCGAAGAATGAAATGATGGAAATGCAATTATAATGTGTCTAATGTCCTATTTAAATGATTTCTGAGTTTCAAAGGAGGAGAAAATTCAAAGTAATAAATCAAAAGGTTATGACAAACTGCTAAAAATTATGTGACTCCTACATATATAAGTTGTTGTAGGATTTTCAAATGGCGGCAAAGACAACTTCGAAACAAGAAACGAACAAAGGCTTCTATCACTTGTTGATAATGCAATTTAAACAAGTTTTCAGTTTCGCAAAAATAAAAAATCTACCATGATGGATCAAAACGGTTAAAAATGTATCAAACTATCAGATTTCTATAGGTAATTTGCTATCTGAGGTGCATATAGATGCATGGACTAACCTCGAAGCTTGAAATTGTGGAAACAATTTTGGAATATGTCAATGACGCTTAATTAATAAGTTTTCAGCTTTAAACAAAGTGAAAATCTATAGTGAAGGATCAAAAGGTAACAAAATTGGTGACGAAATTATATGATTACTAGTTATAAGTTGTTATACGAGATCCATATGGTCGAACATACTACTTCCGAAGCTTCAAAGGAACAATGCTGGTGGAATGTCTCAATGATGCTATTTAAGTAATTTTTTTTAGCCAATAAAAAATCATCGGCAACAGATCAAAAGTTTATGTAAAGGTGCTAAACATGAATAATTTATGTGGATAAGCTGTTCTATGACTTCCACATGGCCGTCGAGACGACTCTCGAAGAATGAAATGATGGAAATGCAATTATAATATGTCTAATGTCCTATTTAAATGATTTCTGAGTTTCAAAGGAGGAGAAAATTCAAAGTAATAAATCAAAAGGTTATGACAAACTACTAAAAATTATGTGACTCCTAGATATATAAGTTGTTGTAGGATTTTCAAATGGCGGCAAAGACAACTTCGAAACAAGAAACGAACAAAGGCTTCTATCACTTGTTGATAATGCAATTTAAACAAGTTTTCAATTTCGCAAAAATAAAAAATCTACCATGATGGATCAAAACGGTTAAAAATCTATCAAACTATCAGATTTCTATAGGTAATTTGCTATCTGAGGTGCATATAGATGCATGGACTAACCTCGAAGCTTGAAATGGCGGAAACAATTTTGCAATATGTCAATGATGCTTAATTAAAAAGTTTTTAGCTTTAAACAAAGTGAAAATCTATAGTGAAGGATCAAAAGGTAACAAAATTGGTGACGAAATTATATGATTACTAGTTATAAGTTGTTATACGAGATCCATATGGTCGAACATACTACTTCCGAAGCTTCAAAGGAAGAAATGCTGGTGGAATGTATCAATGATGCTATTTAAGTAAGTTTTTTGTTTAGCCAATAAATAATCATCGGCAACAGATCAAAAGTTTATGTAAAGGTGTTAAACATGAATAATTTATGTGTATAAGCTGTTCTATGACTTCCACATGGCCGTCGAGACGACTCTCGAAGAATGAAATGATGGAAATGCAATTATAACGTGTCTAATGTCCTATTTAAATGATTTCTGAGTTTCAAAGGAGGAGAAAATTCAAAGTAATAAATCAAAAGGTTATGACAAACTGCTAAAAATTATGTGACTCCTACATATATAAGTTGTTGTAGAATTTTCAAATGGCGGCAAAGACAACTTCGAAACGAGAAACGAACAAAGGCTTCTATCACTTGTTGATAATGCAATTTAAACAAGTTTTCAGTTTTGCAAAAATAAAAAATCTACCATGATGGATCAAAACGGTTAAAAATGTATCAAACTATCAGATTTATATAGGTAATTTGCTATCTGAGGTGCATATAGATGCATGGACTAACCTCGATACTTGAAATTGTGGAAACAATTCTGGAATATGTCAATGACGCTTAATTAATAAGTTTTCAGCTTTAAACAAAGTGAAAATCTATAGTGAAGGATCAAAAGGTAACAAAATTGGTGACGAAATTATATGATTACTAGTTATAAGTTGTTATACGAGATCCATATGGTCGAACATACTACTTCTGAAGCTTCAAAGGAAGCAATGCTGGTGGAATGTCTCAATGATGCTATTTAAGTAAGTTTTTTTTAGCCAATAAAAAATCATCGGCAACAGATCAAAAGTTTATGTAAAGGTGCTAAACATGAATAATTTATGTGGATAAGCTGTTCTATGACTTCCACATGGACGTCGAGACGACTCTCGAAGAATGAAATGATGGAAATGCAATTATAATGTGTCTAATGTCCTATTTAAATGATTTCTGAGTTTCAAAGGAGGAGAAAATTCAAAGTAATAAATCAAAAGGTTATGACAAACTGCTAAAAATTATGTCACTCCTAGATATATAAGTTGTTGTAGGATTTTCAAATGGCGGCAAAGACAACTTCGAAACAAGAAACGAACAAAGGCTTCTATCACTTGTTGATAATGCAATTTAAACAAGTTTTCAATTTCGCAAAAATAAAAAATCTACCATGAAGGATCAAAACGGTTAAAAATCTATCAAACTATCAGATTTCTATAGGTAATTTGATATCTGAGGTGCGTATAGGTGCATGGACTAACCTCGAAGCTTGAAATGGCGGAAATGATTTTGGAATATGTCAATGACGCTTAATTAATAAGTTTTCAGCTTTAAACAAAGTGAAAATCTATAGTGAAGGATCAAAAGGTAACAAAATTGGTGACGAAATTATATGATTACTAGTTATAAGTTGTTATACGAGATCGATATGGTCGAACATACTACTTCCGAAGCTTCAAAGGAAGCAATGCTGGTGGAATGTCTCAATGATGCTATTTAAGTAAGTTTTTTGTTTAGCCAATAAAAAATCATCGGCAACAGATCAAAAGTTTATGTAAAGGTGCTAAACATGAATAATTTATGTGGATAAGCTGTTCTATGACTTCCACATGGACGTCGAGACGACTCTCGAAGAATGAAATGATGGAAATGCAATTATAATGTGTCTAATGTCCTATTTAAATGATTTCTGAGTTTCAAAGGAGGAGAAAATTCAAAGTAATAAATCAAAAGGTTATGACAAACTGCTAAAAATTATGTGACTCCTA
>NW_025229754.1:18934-19503 GCF_018294505.1 Triticum aestivum | reverse complement strand
CCCAAGTGGGAGGGTTGCTCACCACTCGGTAGGATTTTTCGAACATAGGCGAGCACTGGACTGCAGCTAAGCCCCTGACTGAGTGGCTTGCTCATCACTCGGTAGGATTTTTCAAACTTAGGAGAGTACTCGACTGCAGCTAAGCCCCCTAGTGGGAGGGTTGCTCACCACTCCGTAGGATTTTTCAAACTTAGGCGAGGACTGGACTGCAGCTAAGCCCCCGAGTGGGAGGCTTGCTCATCACTCGGTAGGATTTTTCAAACATAGGAGAGTACTCGACTGCAGCTAAGCCCCCTAGTGGGAGGGTTGCTCAACACTCAGTAGGATTTTTCAAACTTAGGCGAGGAATGGACTGCAGCTAAGCCCCCGAGTGGGAGGCTTGCTCATCACTCGGTAGGATTTTTCGAACTTAGGCGAGCACTGGACTGCAGCTAAGCCCCCGAGTGGGAGGGTTGCTCACCACTCGGTAGGATTTTTCGAACATAGGCGAGCACTGGACTGCAGCTAAGCCCCTGACTGAGAGGCTTGCTCATCACTCGGTAGGATTTTTCAAACTTAGGAGAGTACTC
>NW_025229754.1:14472-16172 GCF_018294505.1 Triticum aestivum | reverse complement strand
TTAGGCGAGTACTGGACTGCAGCTAAGCCCCCGAGTGAGAGACTTGCTCTGCACCCGGTAGGATTTTTCGAACTTAGGCGAGTACTGGATTGCAGCTAAGCCCCCGAGTGGGAGGGTTGCTCTGCACCCGGTAGGATTTTTCGAACTAAGGCGAGTACTGGACTGCAGCTAAGCCCCCGAGTGGGAGGCTTGCTCACCACTCGGTTGTCAGGTCCCCGATTCCAAGTCACACCGATCTAGCCTGTAACACCTCATATCACATTGCGGCCTCACGCACGGTACTCCCACGGGTGTTGCCTTACCATGGCCCGGGACCGTTTGCGCCTTTTGGCTCACGTATATGACAATGTCGCTAGCATCCATATGACAGAGAACCCGGGCCGACATGGCTAGTCGTGAACCCAAAGCGGCACTAACGTATGATGACAGGCATACATGAATCAACATCGAACGTGTCGGTCAGCAGCGTGTGAATCCGGGCTGTAGCACTGGGCTAACAGAACTCCGGGAACCCGGGCTGTAGCAGGCTAGGCAGGACTCCGGATGTCACCGCGTGACATTTCCCCGAAGGGACAGACACAGGAACGATATGACTCACATGCCGGCCAGTCAAGTGTCCAGAGCAGTAGTGCTGGGCTAGCAGGACTCCGGTGAACCGGGCTGTAGCGGACTACTATGGCTCAAGGAGGCACCAGACTACATTTCCCCATAAGAGAGGCTGCTAAAGATAGACAACTAGATTGTCGGATCCCACACATACCAAGCATTTCAAACATACACACAATATGCTCGATATGCGCAAATACAACATGGCATCACAACAAAACTCTACAACTCAAGTACTTTATTTAAAGGGCTCCGGAGAGCCTTACATAACTTGTTCATACAGATAGGGGTCACATGACCCGACACTCAAGTCATACAATCATACAAGCACATGCGGATGCAAACTGTCTGGGTACAGACACTAGAAAGAAAGAAGGCTTGACGAAGCCTGTCTATCTACATAGGCCCTTCACAAGCCTAGATCACCACCTGGGTGGCAAGTCACTCGTCGTCGTCGAGTTCTACGTAGAACCCGTCAGAAGGGGCGGTGTTGTCGTCTGAAAACAGTAATTAAAGCAACATGAGTACAAAGGTACTCAGCAAGTCTTACAACAGATCCTATTATACATGCTCATTCTCAAGAAGGTAGTGGGGTTATTGCAGCAAGCCAGCTTTGACTCTTGGCTAAGCTATCCTACGATACACCACTTCTGAAATAGTTTTCGCACACGAGTCCACTAATCACCAACTCAATACTCCACCGTGGATCCTCCCTCGTCATCCAACGAGAGGGCCATCCGCGGTACTCACACTTATCTTGAGGCTTTTAGTAGTATCCATTTACTTGTCTATGAACTGCATAAGCGACCAAGTAGTCCTTTACCGCGGACGCGGCTATTCGAATAGTTTCATACCCTGCAGGGGTGTACTTCGTCACACACGCTCTCACCACTTATCGTCGCTACACGACGTGTACTCGGCAACCTTCAAGCGGAAGCCCAACGTGGGTGTCGGCCACAGCCTACCTAAACACTCGAGTCTCTAGTCCAGGTTTATCGCCTATTCAGGTTCCATCCGCAGGGAGTCCGGCCGAGGTTTCCACATACGGCCCCGAACGATGTGTGCAGGGTTCCCGGACACCAAACGGGCGACTC
>NW_025229754.1:14219-14462 GCF_018294505.1 Triticum aestivum | reverse complement strand
CGGTAGGATTTTTCAAACTTAGGCGAGTACTGGACTGCAGCTAAGCCCCCGAGTGGGAGGGTTACTCACCACTCGGTAGGATTTTTCAAACTTAGGCGAGTACTGGACAGCAGCTAAGCCCCCGAGTGGGAGGGTTGCTCACCACTCGGTAGGATTTTTCAAACTTACGTGAGTACTGGACTGCAGCTAAGCCCCCGAGTGAGAGACTTGCTCATCACTCGGTAGGAATTTTCAAACTTAGGC
>NW_025229754.1:0-14053 GCF_018294505.1 Triticum aestivum | reverse complement strand
CACGCTCTCACCACTTATCGTCGCTACACGACGTGTACTCGGCAACCTTCAAGCGGAAGCCCAACGTGGGTGTCGGCCACAGCCTACCTAAACACTCGAGTCTCTAGTCCAGGTTTATCGCCTATTCAGGTTCCATCCGCAGGGAGTCCGGCCGAGGTTTCCACATACGGCCCCGAACGATGTGTGCAGGGTTCCCGGACACCAAACGGGCGACTCGGTACACCGTGCCACGAGCCTACCGCATCACAGCCCACCCCTTGGTCAGCGCTGTCCACGGCCTCCAGCTTACTACAAACACCAGAAACTACGTGCAACTCCTGGACAGAGGACAAGGGTGAATAAGAAGCCGAGGGGGTCCATTGGTTTCGGGCCCAATGTGTGGTAGTAGCTGAATCTTAAATCACGCATACAGATCTCAGTTCTTAGGGACGGTCTCAATGAAACAACCCACCATGTACTCCCACATGGCCTCCCATCGATACCTTTACCAAATCGTATTCCACACTTCACTCTCATTACCGACACACGCACTTTCACTCTAGTTCATCACCATGATGAGCCAGACCTGACACAACTCTAAGCGTAGCAAGCATAGCATTGTAGGAACACAACATGGCTCAATCAACTCCTACACATGCTGGTGGGTTTCATCTAGTTACTGTGGCAATGACAGGTCATGCAGAGGAAAATGGGTTCAACTACCGCAACACACACAGCAGTTTGAATCGCGTTGTCTTAATGCAGTAAACGAGAGCAGAAGCGAGAAGATGGGTTTGTATCAAAATGATCAATGGGTTGCTTGCCTGACAGAGTGGTGGTGGGATACTGCCCTTCAGTTGGATACCCGTGAATATCCTCGGAGGCAGGACCTACCACGATGAGCATACCGAAGCACAATCAACACCAAGCAAGTGCAACAATATGATGCATGCATGAGACATGGCAAAATGGATGTATTGGGCTAATGCAACTAAGGCCAGAAAGGTTTGCACTAATTTGAATCAAAGATTCAAATTCCAAGTTCATAAATGGCCCATATTAATGCCTTATCTTGTTCTGTATAAAACAGTAGGTTAACTTGCTTAATCATGCATGAAACCAGTACAGATGGATAGAATGGATTTTTCTGATCATTTTTCATATATAAATCTTTTCATTCTGAGCTATAAATTATTTTCTATGATTTTTTGAAGTTTGTGATAATTTCTGGAATTTCCAATATAAGGATAATTCCAGTAAAAGCTTTACTGCGTCAGCCTGACGTCAGTGTGACGTCAGCAGGTCAACGGGGTCGTCCAGGTCAAACCTGACGTGTGGGTCCCCTGTGTCAGTGTCACTGTTGGATAATTAGTTAATTAGGATTAGTTTTAACTCTAACCCAGATTTAATTTAGCAGGCGGCCCCACTTGTCAGTGACCCTGGGGGGGTCAAACCGTGGTCAAACCACACTGACTCGCCGGCGTTTAGCCGCCGGCGACGTCCAGACGCGGCGGTGGAGTGCGGGATCCCCCTCCGGCGACCAAAAGGACGGCAGAGAGTACCTACGTGTAGCTGGGGGCGAGCCGCGTCGACTGGTGGTGGTAGTGGAGCTCGGGCTCGCCGGAATCGACGCCGGCGACGAGCCGGGCGGCTGCCGGGGTACGGGCGTAGTCGGAACCGTAGCTAGAGAGCGCGGCGAGGAACGTGCGAGGGTGCTACGGGTTCCTGGCGTTGCGGTGAAGCTAATGGCTACAGTGGTGTGGCCGTTGGATGGCCGGAGCCTCGTCGGCGACGAGCTCGTGCGGCGGCGCGTTCGGGTGAACTTCGTGCGGTAGCTACAGAGCTCGAGAGAGAGAGAGGAGAGGACGGGAAGGTGGCCATGCTCACGGCGGTTGCGACGGAGCAGGCGGCGGGGTCGGAGACGAGCTGTAGCTGTGGCGACGGCGGAGGGGATCTCCGACGGGGAGCGGCGAAGGCGAGGTAGGTGGCGGAGCTTCGGGGCAAACGAGCGCTCGGGGCTCGGCTTGCTCGAAGGAGTGGGCGACGGCGGTGCTGTAGGACACGTTAGTACGGCGCGAGGTCGACGGTGGCCGCGGTTACTCCGGTGAGGTGTCTGCGGCGGCGTCGGCCATGGTGGGGAAAAGGCGAGGGAGAGGCGATGGGGGAGAGTGACGATGTCCAGGGGCTCGGGGCGCGTCGGGGAAGGTCGTCCAGCTCGTCCGCGGCGAGGGCGGCAAGCAGCTGGCGCGGTGGCGAGCTCGCGCTCGCCGCGTCACCTGTCTGCCTGCTCTGGCGAGAGCAAGCAGCTCGCTGGCGCGGGCCAGCACAGTGCTGGGCCGCCAGGTGGGCTGCCAGGTAAGTTTCTGCTTTCTGTTTTCTTTCTCCTTTTTATTTAGTTCTGTACTATGTTTTGAAATAGTAAAAATACTATTTCATTTGGGAAAATCCTGAAAATATTCTGAGGCACCTTTGAGATTATTCCCAACAGCCTAAAAATACTTCCAAGGTTATTTGGGCATTTGAAAATATTTATAGCATTTAAAATGCCCAATTGCAAATACTTATGGCTTGTGCAAAAATCCAAGATGGCCTCCAAAAATATGAAACCATTTTTGGCAGAGGTTTTAACCAAGACCAAAGGTGGTGAACATTTATGGAGGGCATTTCAGGTTAATTGGAAATTTTTTAGTAAACCCTAGTTGTTCCAGGGGGGGTGCTGGGGGTTTCTGGCATCCCCATTTCAGGTTTCTGTGAAATGTAGCCATGATGCAACACTCTAATGCATGAACTAACTAGGATGTGACAACTCACCCCCACTCAAAAGAATCTCGTCCCGAGATTTAGGATCCGTTGGGAAGAAGGTGGGGTACTCAAGTCGAAGACGATCCTCCCTTTCCCAAGTAGCTTCTTTCTCGGAATGGTGTGACCATTGAACTTTGAGAAACTTGATGTTTTGGCGTCGAGTGGTACGCTCGGCTTGATCAAGGATTCGAACGGGATACTCCCGGTATGTGAGATTATCTTGGAGATCAAGTGTTTCGTGGTCCACTCCACGGATAGGATCCGAGAAGCAACGCCTGAGTTGGGAAACGTGGAAGACGTCATGAACCTTGGAAAGATGCGGAGGTAGTTCCAATTGGTAGGCAACTTCTCCTCGCTTGGCGAGAATGCGAAAGGGTCCAATGTAACGAGGAGCCAATTTGCCTTTGATACCGAATCGATGGGTTCCCTTTAAAGGAGTCACCCGAAGGTAAGCCTTCTCGTCAACCTCAAAAGTCATGGCCTTATGTTTGCGATCATAATGGCTCTTTTGGCGAGATTGGGCTGTTTTCAATTTCTCACGAATAATGCGAACCTGCTCTTCTGCTTCCTGAATCATATCCGGGCCAAAGAGTTGTCTTTCCCCGGTTTCTGACCAGTTAAGAGGCGTTCGACATTTTCGTCCATAGAGAACCTCGAAAGGGGCTTTGCCCAAGCAAGCTTGGTAACTATTGTTATAAGCGAACTCGGCGAATGGAAGGCATTTCTCCCAATCCATGCCGAAAGAGATGACAGAAGCTCGGAGCATATCCTCCAGAATTTGATTAACTCGTTCTACCTGACCACTTGATTGAGGGTGAAAGGCGGTGCTAAAAGAGAGACGAGTTCCCATAGCATTTTGGAAACTTTCCCAAAATCGAGAGGTGAAGAGACTTCCACGGTCTGAGTTAATTTCCAATGGAACACCATGAAGAGACACTATTCGGGAGATGTACAAGTCTGCTAGCTGGCTAGCGGTTATACTTTCACGAACAGGTAGGAAGTGGGCTACTTTGCAAAGACGATCGACAACAACGAAGATAGCATTGTTCCCTCTCTTGGTCCTGGGAACCCGGTAATGAAATCCATACCGATTTTTTCCCATTTCCATTCAGGAATAGCCAGAGGCTGAAGGGTGCCAGCAGGTCGTTGATGCTCTGCTTTAACTCGTCGGCAGACGTCGCAATTAGCAATGTATTGAGCAATTTCTCTCTTCATCCTAGTCCACCAAAACCTCTGGCGTAGGTCTTGATACATTTTAGTACTACCGGGATGAATGGTGAGAGGAGATTCATGAGCTTCCTTAAGGATCAATCGCCTCAGGTTGCGTACCTTGGGAACCACTAGGCGGTCTCCAAAGAACACAACACCTTGGTCATCAACGGAGAAACAATCCGCAACTCCTTTCTTGATGTTTCTCTTAATACGGGAGATTCCCGGATCTACCTTCTGAGCTTTGATGATTTGATCTGTAAGGGTAGGTTTCGCCACCAGGGTGGATAGAAATCCTTGAGGAACAATGTGAAGGTTAAGCTTACAGAATTCCTCGTGGAGAAGTGGTTGGCTTTGTTGTAACATCAAGTTGTTACAATAGGATTTACGGCTTAGTGCATCAGCCATGACATTGGCTTTGCCCGGAGTGTAAGTTATTTCTAAGTCGTAGTCTGAGATCAACTCAACCCAACGTCTTTGCCTGAGATTCAAATCCGGTTGGGTGAAAATGTATTTCAGACTCTGGTGGTCGGTGAAAATCTCGCAACGGTTACCGAGAAGGTAATGTCGCCATGTTTTGAGTGCATGGACTACGGCTGCAAGCTCTAGATCATGTGTGGGATAATTATCCTCATGTGGACGCAACTGTCGGGAAGCGTAGGCAATCACATGACGGTCTTGCATGAGTATGCAACCTAGTCCTTGTCGCGAGGCGTCGCAGTAAATAACAAAGTCTTTAGAAAAATCTGGTGGTACGAGTACGGGGGCAGACGTCAGGCGTCTTTTCAGTTCCTGAAAGCTGAACTCGCACTGTGGGGTCCACTCGAACTTCTTATCTTTCTTGAGGAGTTCGGTTAGAGGTTTAGCAACCTTGGAGAAATTCTCGACGAAGCGACGGCAGTAGCTCGCTAAGCCAAGGAAACTCCGAACTTGTTTAACTGTTTCAGGGGGAGTCCAGTCAAGGATGGCTTGAACTCGCTCGGGATTGACAGCAATACCTTTACCAGAGATCACGTGGCCTAGGTAGGTCACTTCTGGCAACCAGAATTCACACTTGGAAAATTTAGCATAAAGGCGATGCTCTCGAAGTTTCGTTAGCACTAGCCTTAGATGCTCGGCATGTTCTGCCTCGTTCTTGGAGTAGATGAGTATATCATCGAGGTATACTACGACGAATTTATCCAAATACTCCATGAAGATTGAGTTCATTAACCGAGAGAAAGTGGCTAGAGCATTGGTTAAACCGAAGGACATGACTGTATATTCGTATTGGCCATAACGAGTAACAAAGGCCGTTTTAGGAATGTCCCCGTTCTTGATTTTGATTTGATGGTAGCCCAACCTCAAATCCATCTTAGAGAAGACTGAGGATCCAGCGAGCTGATCATACAGGTCGTTGATCCTGGGAAGCGGATACTTGTTCTTGATTGTGACTAGGTTGACGGGTCGGTAATCTACAACCATCCGATCCGTACCATCCTTCTTCTTGACGAAGAGGACGGGGCAAGCCCACGGAGAAGAACTAGGACGGATGAAACCCTTTTTCAAGGACTCATCGAGTTGTTTTTTAAGCTCGGCTAGCTCTAGGGGTGCCATCTTATAGGGTCTTCTAGAGATTGGGACGGTTCCTGGAACGAGGTCTATCACGAACTCAACATCCCTGTCAGGTGGAATACCTGGCAGTTCTTCAGGGAAGACATCCGGAAAGTCACGGACTACCGGCACATCTTCGAGGTCTGGAAGAGGGTTGGCATTTAATGAGTAGAGCTGACGTTTAGACACTCGGGTCAAAACATTGACTGTCTTGCCCGACGGATGGGTGAGTTGAATAGTTCTAGTAGAGCAATCAATCTTAGCATGATGAGCTGACATCCAGTCCATACCCAAGATGATGTTTATGTCCGAGGACTTGAGAGCTATTAGTGATGCAAGGAAGACCAGTCTGTCAACAAGAATTTCATTGCCATGGCTTATCTTAGAGGTTTGCCACTTAGAACCAGGGGTTTGGATTACCATGGAAGTGGGCATGTCACAGAATGTGGTGTTGTGTAATCGAGCATAGCTCTCAGAGATAAATGAATGAGATGCTCCAGTATCGAAAAGAGCAGTTGCCGGATGGCAATTAACAAGGAGCGTACCAAGGACGACGTTGGGATCCTCATGAGTTTCTTCAGCTGAAACATAGTTGACATGGCCACGTGCTGTGGTGGCTGGCTTGGCGTAGTAAGTCTTTCCTGCTGGCTTACCACGGCCAACGGACTGTCCAGGTTGATTGAGGTTGTTTCGGGGGCACTCGCGCTGATAGTGACCCGTTTCTCCACACTTGAAGCATGTCACAATATTGGGGCGTGGAGCAGCATTAGCAGTGGGGCCACCATAGACTTTGGGCGGTGCATGCTGCTGGTTGGGGCGAGGCGCCTCGAAGGATGGCCTCGGAGTGAACCTGGGTGGTAGAGCAGTATTTGGAATCCAGACCCGGCGCTTCTGGGATCCGGAGCCAGATGAGGAACCAAAGTCACGAGAGTGCTTGCGTGTAGCGTCATAGTCAGTTTGTCCTGTCTCGGCACTGATGGCCTTATTGACCAACTTCTGGAAGGAGGTGCACTCATGCAGACGGAGATCACGGCGAAGCTCGGGGCTAAGTCCCTTGCGGAACCTTGCCTGCTTCTTGGTGTCGGTGGATACCTCTTCAGGAGCATAGCGTGCTAGATTTCCAAACTCACGGCTGTATGCATCCACGGTCAGTCTGCCTTGGGTGAAGTTGCAGAATTCTTCGCGCTTACGATCTATGAGACCCTCCGGGATGTGATGCTCACGGAAAGCCTCACTGAATTCAGCCCAAGTAGTGATTTGGCCAGCTGGGCGCATAGCCTCAAAGTTCTCCCACCAAAGGCTAGCAGGGCCTTCGAGGTGATAGGCAGCATAGGTAACCTTATCAGCTTCGGCTACGTTGGCAGAACGTAGCTTATGGGTGATGCTGCGAAGCCAGTCATCCGCATCAAGGGGCTCGACGGAATGATTGAACTTCGGTGGGTACAACTTGATAAAGTCATTGAGGGACACCAGGTCGTTCCTCTGGTGACGTGCAGTATTCTGCTCAATTCGCTCTAGCAAGCGGTTAGTCTCACGCTTGTTTCTTTCTGCCTCCAGCATAACTTCGGCCAGTGAAGGCGGTTGGGGCAGATCCTCCGCCCTGGCTGCATTGGCTTCATCCTGCGCCTGGACAGCAGGGTTGTTGCGGGTGTTAACCATCCTAGGAGAAACAAGGCAACGGTTTAGACGAGGATGGCTAAATCTTGATAGGGAAAGGCGGAATGTAATGGATAACACGGAATGCAGAGATGACCATCAGTATGACATGGTAACATAGCAACATACATATACCAACGGTCATACACACCATACATAGCTTAGTACAAGCCCAGGCCAGGGTACAACTACGATGAAAGACGATACATCTCATCAGAGGCATTCCAAGCTCCTATACATTATTTTTCTACACCTCCGGAACGTGATACACACCAAGTCGTATCCCACAAGACACGCAGGACTGTGGAGATTACAACTGTTACATTACTAGTGGAACTACTACCAACTCAGACGTCTCCGTAGTAATCCTCATAGAAGTCACCACCATGTCCTGGAAGCTGAACATGATCATCCGGAAACAGACGGTCCTGTGGAGCTTGCGGTCCATAGGGACTCGGGTGTGGCCTTGGTCCAACAAACGGTGGCAGACGGGGTCCACGAGGAGGGGTGATGCCTCCTACATCACACCATTCCATACATTCTGGCAGACCAGATCGCACGGGGTATAAGTCCCTCATGTCCATGAACCCAGCTTGCATGGCAGGTGCAAACCGTGTCAGAGTGGCCCAGTGATCAGCACGAGCATTAAAGAGCTCCATTCGCAAGGCACGATTCTCACGGTCCTTGTCCTCAAGCATCTCAGTGGTGGTGCGGAGTAGTGAGTCCTCATGGGTAGAATCACAGTAAGTAGCCTGATAGTACCCCCGTGCCCCAGGGAGTGCTGCTGGCATGTAGCGGTAGTCGGTGTTCTGAAGCAAAGCAGTTTTGGCTCGCATGATAGTCATCATTGAGTAAGCTGCGTCCTGCACAGACATCTCGATAGTAACCCCAAGTCCATAAGAGCAATGGAGGGGTTCAGTGGCTCCAGGATAGGATGGATAAATCCTGACGGTGCAAAGATATTGACTTTGGTTAAAGTCTCGGAACTGCTCCTCGACGGTATACTCGGGATACCAACGATAGCCTGTCTCAACCATCACTCGGACCAACATGGCCGTGTGTCCAGGTACGCCGATGCACCGGGTCAGACGAACCACTTGGTTCCGGGAACGGGTGGCCATCTGAAAGCACGAAATAATGCAAAGCATTAGCATTACTAGGAGAATTCGGACAGCATAACGGCTGTAAATGCTCGAAAAAGGATTTGAGACATTCGCAACAGTTTTGCAATACCACTCAACAACATCATGTCAAGGTTCTGGTTCAACCGACGACATTCTAGGGTAGTAGAAATTGAACCGAAGCATGGAACCAACAATCCTATAAGTTACTACGGATTAGTAACACGTGAACCTGATAGAGAGGAGAGAGCCTAGTCCTTAACCCACGTAGAATGAGAAGAGAATGACTCAGATCAGAGGGCATGAGGTAAAGGATTAAAAGCACCTTACGTTCCCTCCCACAATCAATTCCCCTACATATAACTAAAGCATTTCTAGACTCGACATCGACCAGTTTGGCTTATCGCACCTACAGGCAGTCCGGCTCTGATGCCAACGCTGTCAGGACCCCGATTCCAAGTCACACCGATCTAGCCTGTAACACCTCATATCACATTGCGGCCTCACGCACGGTACTCCCACGGGTGTTGCCTTACCATGGCCCGGGACCGTTTGCGCCTTTTGGCTCACGTATATGACAATGTCGCTAGCATCCATATGACAGAGAACCCAGGCCGACATGGGTAGTCGTGAACCCAAAGCGGCACTAACGTATGGGGACAGGCATACATGAATCAACATCAAACGTGTCGGTCAGCAGCGTGTGAATCCGGGCTGTAGCACTGGGCTAACAGAACTCCGGGAACCCGGGCTGTAGCAGGCTAGGCAGGACTCCGGATGTCACCGCGTGACATTTCCCCGAAGGGACAGACACAGGAACGATATGACTCACATGCCGGCCAGTCAAGAGTCCAGAGCAGTAGTGCTGGGCTAGCAGGACTCCGGTGAACCGGGCTGTAGCGGACTACTATGGCTCAAGGAGGCACCAGACTACATTTCCCCATAAGAGAGGCTGCTAAAGATAGACAACTAGATTGTCGGATCCCACACATACCAAGCATTTCAAACATACACACAATATGCTCGATATGCGCAAATACAACATGGCATCACAACAAAACTCTACAACTCAAGTACTTTATTTAAAGGGCTCCGGAGAGCCTTACATAACTTGTTCATACAGATAGGGGTCACATGACCCGACACTCAAGTCATACAATCATACAAGCACATGCGGAAGCAAACTGTCTGGGTACAGACACTAGAAAGAAAGAAGGCTTGACGAAGCCTGTCTATCTACATAGGCCCTTCACAAGCCTAGATCACCACCTGGGTGGCAAGTCACTCGTCGTCGTCGAGTTCTACGTAGAACCCGTCAGAAGGGGCGGTGTTGTCGTCTGAAAACAGTAATTAAAGCAACATGAGTACAAAGGTACTCAGCAAGTCTTACAACAGATCCTATTATACATGCTCATTCTCAAGAAGGTAGTGGGGTTATTGCAACAAGCCAGCTTTGACTCTTGGCTAAGCTATCCTACGATACACCACTTGTGAAATAGTTTTCGCACACGAGTCCACTAATCACCAACTCAATACTCCACCGTGGATCCTCCCTCGTCATCCAACGAGAGGGCCATCTGCGGTACTCACACTTATCTTGAGGCTTTTAGTAGTATCCATTTACTTGTCTATGAACTGCATAAGCGACCAAGTATTCCTTTACCGCGGACGCGGCTATTCGAATAGTTTCATACCCTGCAGGGGTGTACTTCGTCACACACGCTCTCACCACTTATCGTCGCTACACGACGTGTACTCGGCAACCTTCAAGCGGAAGCCCAACGTGGGTGTCGGCCACAGCCTACCTAAACACTCGAGTCTCTAGTCCAGGTTTATCTCCTATTCAGGTTCCATCCGCAGGGAGTCCGGCCGAGGTTTCCACATACGGCCCCGAACGATGTGTGCAGGGTTCCCGGACACCAAACGGGCGACTCGGTACACCGTGCCACGAGCCTACCGCATCACAGCCCACCCCTTGGTCAGCGCTGTCCACGGCCTCCAGCTTACTACAAACACCAGAAACTACGTGCAACTCCTGGACAGAGGACAAGGGTGAATAAGAAGCCGAGGGGGTCCATTGGTTTCGGGCCCAATGTGTGGTAGTAGCTGAATCTTAAATCACGCATACAGTTCTCAGTTCTTAGGGACGGTCTCAATGAAACAACCCACCATGTACTCCTACATGGCCTCCCATCGATACCTTTACCAAATCGTATTCCACACTTCACTCTCATTACCGACACACGCACTTTCACTCTAGTTCATCACCCTGATGAGCCAGACCTGACACAACTCTAAGCGAAGCAAGCATAGCATTGTAGGAACACAACATGGCTCAATCAACTCCTACACATGCTAGTGGGTTTCATCTAGTTACTGTGGCAATGACAGGTCATGCAGAGGAAAATGGGTTCAACTACCGCAACACACACAGCAGTTTGAATCGCGTTGTCTTAATGCAGTAAACGAGAGCAGAAGCGAGAAGATGGGTTTGTATCGAAATGATCAATGGGTTGCTTGCCTGACAGAGTGGTGGTGGGATACTGCCCTTCAGTTGGATACCCGTGAATATCCTCGGAGGCAGGACCTACCACGATGAGCATACCGAAGCACAATCAACACCAAGCAAGTGCAACAATATGATGCATGCATGAGACATGGAAAAATGGATGTATTGGGCTAATGCAACTAAGGCCAGAAAGGTTTGCACTAATTTGAATCAAAGATTCAAATTCCAAGTTCATAAATGGCCCATATTAATGCCTTATCTTGTTCTGTATAAAACAGTAGGTTAACTTGCTTAATCATACATTAAACCAGTACAGATGGATAGAATGGATTTTTCTGATCATTTTTCATATATAAATCTTTTCATTCTGAGCTATAGATTATTTTCTATTATTTTTTGAAGTTTGTGATAATTTCTGGAATTTCCAATATAAGAATAATTCCAGTAAAAGCTTTACTGCGTCAGCCTGACGTCAGCAGGTCAACGGGGTCGTCCAGGTCAAACCTGACGTGTGGGTCCCCTGTGTCAGTGTCACTGTTGGATAATTAGTTAATTAGGATTAGTTTTAACTCTAACCCAGATTTAATTTAGCAGGCGGCCCCACTTGTCAGTGACCCTGGGGGGTCAAACCGTGGTCAAACCACGCTGACTCGCCGGCGTTTAGCCGCCGGCGACGTCCAGACGCGGCGGTGGAGTGCGGGATCCCCCTCCGGCGACCAAAAGGACGGCAGAGAGTACCTACGTGTAGCTGGGGGCGAGCCGCGTCGACTGGTGGTGGTAGTGGAGCTCGGGCTCGCCGGAATCGACGCCGGCGACGAGCCGGGCGGCTGCTGGGGTACGGGCGTAGTCGGAACCGTAGCTAGAGAGCGCGGCGAGGAACGTGCGAGGGTGCTACGGGTTCCTGGCGTTGCGGTGAAGCTAATGGCTACGATGGTGTGGCCGTTGGATGGCCGGAGCCTCGTCGGCGACGAGCTCGTGCGGCGGCGCGTTCGGGTGAACTTCGTGCGGTAGCTACAGAGCTCGAGAGAGAGAGAGGAGAGGACGGGAAGGTGGCCATGCTCACGGCGGTTGCGACGGAGCAGGCGGCGGGGTCGGAGACGAGCTGTAGCTGTGGCGACGGCGGAGGGGATCTCCGACGGGGAGCGGCGAAGGCGAGGTAGGTGGCGAAGCTTCGGGGCAAACGAGCTCTCGGGGCTCGGCTTGCTCGAAGGAGTGGGCGACGGCGGTGCTGTAGGACACGTTAGTACGGCGCGAGGTCGACGGTGGCCACGGTTACTCCGGTGAGGTGTCTGCGGCGGCGTCGGCCATGGTGGGGAAAAGGCGAGGGAGAGGCGATGGGGGAGAGTGACGATGTCCAGGGGCTCGGGGCGCGTCGGGGAAGGTCGTCCAGCTCGTCCGCGGCGAGGGCGGCAAGCAGCTGGCGCGGTGGCGAGCTCGCGCTCACCGCGTCACCTGTCTGCCTGCTCTGGCGAGAGCAAGCAGCTCGCTGGCGCGGGCCAGCACAGTGCTGGGCCGCCAGGTGGGCTGCCAGGTAAGTTTCTGCTTTCTGTTTTCTTTCTCCTTTTTATTTAGTTCTGTACGGTGTTTTGAAATAGTAAAAATACTATTTCATTTGGGAAAATCCTGAAAATATTCTGAGGCACCTTTGAGATTATTCCCAACAGCCTAAAAATACTTCCAAGGTTATTTGGGCATTTGAAAATATTTATAGCATTTAAAATGCCCAATTGCAAATACTTATGGCTTGTGCAAAAATCCAAGATGGCCTCCAAAAATATGAAACCATTTTTGGCAGAGGTTTTAACCAAGACCAAAGGTGGTGAACATTTATGGAGGGCCTTTCAGGTTCATTGGAAAATTTTTAGTAAACCCTAGTTGTTCCAGGGGGGGGTGCTGGGGGTTTCTGGCATCCCCATTTCAGGTTTCTGTGAAATGTAGCCATGATGCAACACTCTAATGCATGAACTAACTAGGATGTGACAACTCACCCCCACTCAAAAGAATCTCGTCCCGAGATTTAGGATCCGTTGGGAAGAAGGTGGGGTACTCAAGTCGAAGACGATCCTCCCTTTCCCAAGTAGCTTCTTTCTCGGAATGGTGTGACCATTGAACTTTGAGAAACTTGATGTTTTGGCGTCGAGTGGTACGCTCGGCTTGATCAAGGATTCGAACGGGATACTCCCGGTATGTGAGATTATCTTGGAGATCAAGTGTTTCGTGGTCCACTCCACGGATAGGATCCGAGAAGCAACGCCTGAGTTGGGAAACGTGGAAGACGTCATGAACCTTGGAAAGATGCGGAGGTAGTTCCAATTGGTAGGCAACTTCTCCTCGCTTGGCGAGAATGCGAAAGGGTCCAATGTAACGAGGAGCCAATTTGCCTTTGATACCGAATCGATGGGTTCCCTTTAAAGGAGTCACCCGAAGGTAAGCCTTCTCGTCAACCTCAAAAGTCATGGCCTTATGTTTGCGATCATAATGGCTCTTTTGGCGAGATTGGGCTGTTTTCAATTTCTAACGAATAATGCGAACCTGCTCTTCTGCTTCCTGAATCATATCCGGGCCAAAGAGTTGTCTTTCCCCGGTTTCTGACCAGTTAAGAGGCGTTCGACATTTTCGTCCATAGAGAACCTCGAAAGGGGCTTTGCCCAAGCAAGCTTGGTAACTATTGTTATAAGCGAACTCGGCGTATGGAAGCCATTTCTCCCAATCCATGCCGAAAGAGATGACAGAAGCTCGGAGCATATCCTCCAGAATTTGATTAACTCGTTCTACCTGACCACTTGATTGAGGGTGAAAGGCGGTGCTAAAAGAGAGACGAGTTCCCATAGCATTTTGGAAACTTAGGCGAGTACTGGACTGCAGCTAAGCCCCCGAGTGGGAGGGTTGCTCACCACTCGGTAGGATTTCTGAAACTTAGGCGAGTACTGGACTACAGCTAGGCCCCCGAGTGGGAGGGTTGCTCACCACTCGGTAGGATTTTTCAAAATTAGGCGAGTACTGGACTGCAGCTAAGCCCCCGAGTGAGAGACTTGCTCACCACTCGGTAGAAATTTTCAAACTTAGGCGAGTACTGGACTG
Source organism: Triticum aestivum (assembly GCF_018294505.1). Taxonomy (NCBI): domain Eukaryota; kingdom Viridiplantae; phylum Streptophyta; class Magnoliopsida; order Poales; family Poaceae; genus Triticum; species Triticum aestivum. The sequence continues at coordinate 103 of NW_025229754.1, read as the reverse complement.
CAGCTAAGCCCCCGAGTGAGAGACTTGCTCATCACTCGGTAGGATTTTTCAAACTTAGGCGAGTACTGGACTGCAGCTAAGCCCCCGAGTGAGAGACTTGCTC
>NW_025229753.1:16811-19511 GCF_018294505.1 Triticum aestivum | reverse complement strand
GCTATATATGGTAGCAAAAGATTAGCAATAATCAATTCAAAGATGCAATGTTGAATAAACGCTCAACGACGGTACTGTGCTGGTCCTAGGCTAGACCGGACTAGAGACGCGAGCCTAGAACACTAATGAGGTCACGGCGTAGCACAACTAGCATCAATGAAGGATACTAAGTAGCTCTTGACAGCAAGATATAAGTGAAGATCACAACGGCAGTGAAGATAATGATGAAAAACAACTGCCAAGCAGGATATACAACAACTCTCTCTCCAACTTTCCTCTTGAAAAGTTTGAGACAATTTTCTGATAAATTCTTTCAAAGAATGCTACTAACTCAAGCTTTCCAATGCAAAAAGAATCACTCAATTCCGAGTTGATATGAGGAGTCAAAGAATTCTAAAACTGGCCTGAAAAATTGGAACAAGCTGTATTCACGAACTTCGGAGGGCAAAAAGACCTATTTAGAAGCCGATTTTGAGGTGTCAAATATTGACCTAGCTTCTGCAACTATTTAGATGCGGCTCGTCGCTATCTTCAATTTGAGTACTCACGGAGCCAAAACGGACTTCGTATGAGGAAGATACACCTGTTTTACTGAACAGTGCGCAAAACAGATTCCAATCCGAATTCAGGTACGAGATTGATTCTAGATAGATCCAATTTTTTTCTTCTCTCTTTTTTTTCTCACGCTTTTTTTTTCTTCTCTCTCTTTTTCTTTCCTTTTTTTTTCTTTTTTTCTATATCTTTTTTTTCTCCCTCTTTCCAAGACAAACTAGATTAGATACAGATTGGATCAGGCGACAGGCGAAGATGTGAATGACCTCAACTATGATTATGACAATGAACAGTGCATAGCACGTGGTGGAAATTAATAGATGGGATGGTGGACAGCGGAATGGATAATGATGCAGCGGCGGCGTGAGTAATGTGAACAGAACTCGAAACTCTAAAGGAACTAGACACTAAGACCAGCAACTGACACGACGATGCAACCGATAATTCAACTATGCAAGCAATGAATAGAAAATTGCAAAGGCTCAGACTGGCTTGGAGAAAGGATGAACAGATCTAACTTTTTTTTGTGGCTTTTTCTTGGACAATAGGTAAGAAAATAAATCTAATCTAAGAAAAACTGGAAATTCTCACCGAGCAACCTGAAAACTGATACCACTTGATAGAAGCGGGGTGTCCCGATCTTTCGATGAGATGATAACTATCGATTTGGTGGAGACGACTTTGACGATCCGACTACAAACGTGCACGACGTTGCGCCTTAGCAATCGCTAAACCAACTCCGAGAGGTTATTGACCACGCCGGAGCACAATCAACCTGACCACGAAGGTCTATTCCTGCAAGCAATCGAAGAACAAGCAAGAATATGATAAAAGCAATCTGAATATTGCGAGTATATATGAAGTATTGATAAAGGTGGGGATCCGTAAGCGGTCTTGGTCTGGTCGTTGGACACAAACGAAGTACACGAAGTTGCAATGGCTAACTTTTAACTAAACAAATCCCATGTAAAAGCTACTAGATGGATCTACTTATATAGGAGCAAGGGGTGGCGGCCAAGGAGGTGGGAGGACGTCCCAAGGCAGCCTAAAACTAAATCTAGGTCGTACAAGGCCAATGGGCCCAAGTGGAGGTGATGTAACACCTTTGGACTTGTAGTTTGACTCGGATTCTGCTGCGGCATCAGATTGTTTCGTCCACAACTCAACGCTCCGGACGAATTTGAAGGTGATTCCAATTGGGTTGGAAAGTGCACGAAATCTAGTTTCCAACAAAAAAAGAATCACCCAATTTGGAGTCCGTATGAAAAACTTGTGTGCGTTTTGATTCAGGTATGTCTGTGCAGTCCGAATCTGAATCCAGAACGTGAGAGACTTGGACTCTATCTTCTCTTGGGCCAAAAGTGACATGAGAGAACTTTTTGGACAGCAAATAAACATCTCTTTCTTCCTTATCTTCATATGTGGATTGTACAAATGTCCCATACACCTGCAATTAGACAAAACACAAAAGTGTGTGAAGTATTTTTGTTCTGGATAACATAAATAGATTATTGAATAGTTTGCACTAGAAATCACCTGACAAATATGCATATATGCAATATTTTTGGTCATATCCAAGGTAGTCATGTCCTCATCATGCATGCTATGCCTTCGTTCTTGCCATGTGTAGCTAGCACTTTGTGCCTTCTTGCTGGTTATATGCTTTCCTTGCCATGACTTGCACCGTAGTGAGTGCATCGAGCTCGTTTACATGCCTTCGTGAGTTAAATTTCAGCATGTCTCGGTTTTCACTAAGTCTGAAAACTGATTGTGTTCGAGCGATGTTCGTGAGCTCGGTAGAGTATTTTGTGAACCCTTTTGGCCCCAGGTCACTTTGGGTGTTTTATTAAGCTTGTTGAGTAGCTCCATGCCATGTTCTTACTTGTCATGTTCAGGTTTTGTATCATGTTGTTTTGCTGCTCCGAAGAGAGCATCGTGATCTGAAATTTCAGACTAGTGTTAATTTCACTAAGTCTGAAATCTGTTTTGCATTTGCGTTTTAGCCATGCTTGTTTGAACCTCTTAATGGATGAATTTGCCTATGGCTCAGTGCTAGTGTTTTGTCAACCATCTTGTGTACATCACTGCCATGTATTTTGTTTTCATGTTTGGTGGCTGTAGCATGTTCATTCCGTTGCATTTAGATGC
>NW_025229753.1:6372-8585 GCF_018294505.1 Triticum aestivum | reverse complement strand
CCTCCCCCTACGCCGGCGGCCTCGGTTCCGGCGCCGATGAACCTCGTCGCGCGCGCCCTACTACAGTGTCTCCGGCGCCGCCTCGGGAAGCGTGCCGATCCAGATCTGGATCTGGGCATCGGTTGACTTCTCTCCCCCGAAACCCTAATTTTTATGCATTCTTTGATTGCTTGTATCTCCGCAACCGTTGCTCCGTTTTGGGCATATGATATATCAAAATCTTCGTGTCGACATGTACAACATTTCATTCCATTGCATCATTTGCATTTGAGGTCATCTTGATACCCAAAATGCTGTTAGAAGGAGGCTTCGTGAGTTAAAGTGCAGAACCGTTAGTTCATCATGCACTTTTGTCATTTTTGCTATGTTTAATCCGTGCATGATATGCCTGTGCCCCTTTGGGATGTATTGTGAAGCATTTTGTCTTCTTTCCAGAGGTGCCACCCATGCATTTTTAGGATGTGTGTGTTGTCTTGTGCAAGCTTGCGAAGAGAGGTACCTGAGATTGCAGATTTGAGGGACTTAGTGATTTTCGCTAAGTCTGGGATATTTTAGTTCATGATGCTATATGTCCAGCTTGTTTCCTAGTGATCCGTGCCTCTTTTGAGGATGATCAGTAAGGGAGTTTTGATATTTATGTCATGCTCTATCCATCCATGTCTTTGTTGGCATTTGTGGAGTGCTATAGGTTGACTCAATCGAGCTCAACTTTTGCTTCGTTGTTAATCTGGGCAGATCGTCAACTTGTTTGCGATTTCGCCGATGCTACCGTTAGTGTTCCATGCATGCTATGCCTTCGTTCTTGCCATGTGTAGCTAGCACTTTGTGCCTTCTTGCTGGTTATATGCTTTCCTTGCCATGACTTGCACCGTAGTGAGTGCATCGAGCTCGTTTACATGCCTTCGTGAGTTAAATTTCAGCATGTCTCAGTTTTCACTAAGTCTGAAAACTGATTGTGTTCGAGCGATGTTCGTGAGCTCGGTAGAGTATTTTGTGAACCCTTTTGGCCCCAGGTCACTTTGGGTGTTTTATTAAGCTTGTTGAGAAGCTCCATGCCATGTTCTTACTTGTCATGTTCAGGTTTTGTATCATGTTGTTTTGCTGCTCCGAAGAGAGCATCGTGATCTGAAATTTCAGACTAGTGTTAATTTCACTAAGTCTGAAATCTGTTTTGCATTTGCGTTTTAGCCATGCTTGTTTGAACCTCTTAATGGATGAATTTGCCTATGGCTCAGTGCTAGTGTTTTGTCAACCATCTTGTGTACATCACTGCCATGTATTTTGTTTTCATGTTTGGTGGCTGTAGCATGTTCATTCCGTTGCATTTAGATGCGTACTTGCTGTAAGTCGCATACCAGTGTCGTATCTTAAAACGCTTGCCATTTCCAAACCGTAGCTCCGATTCCTATGATCTTTATATCGTTTTCAAGCGATTTCATCCCCTCTATCCAGTGGCATACTTGGTTTTCCAAGTTGATGCCAGGTTCATGCATTTCCTGTCATATCTTGCATTTTGCATCCCGCATCGCATCCCGCATAGCATATCGTCATTTCATCATATTGCTTGGTCTTGCCCGTGGTTGATTGTGTCCTTGTTGCTTGTTTGTCTTTGGGTAGAGCCGGGAGACGAGTTCGCTACCGAGGAGCCCGTTGAGTTTGCTTGTGAGGATCCAGTCAACTCTGACAACTGTGCAGGCAAGATGATCATACCCTCGAAATCACTACTATCTTTGCTTTGCTAGTTTGCTCGCTCTTTTGCTTTGCCAATGCTACGATGCCTACCATTTGCTTGTCAGCCTCCCAATTGCCATGTTGAACCTCTAACCCACCATTGTCCTAGCAAACCATTGATTGGCTATGTTACCGCTTTGCTCAGCCCTTCTTATAGCGTTGTTAGTTGCAGGTGAAGATTGGAGCCGTTCCTTGTTGGAACATTTATATTGCTTGTTGGGATATCATTATATTGCTATGTTATCTTAATGCATCTATATACTTGGTAAAGGGTGGAAGGCTCGGCCTCTCGCCTAGTGTTTTATTCCACTCTTGCCGCCCTAGTTTCCGTCATATCGGTGTTATGTTCCCGGATTGTGCGTCCCTTACGCGGTTGGGCTATAATGGGAACCCCTTGATAGTTCGCCTTGATTAAAGCTTTTCCAGCAATGCCCAACATTGGTTTTACCATTTGCCACCTAGCCTCTTTTTCCCTTGGGTTT
>NW_025229753.1:0-2771 GCF_018294505.1 Triticum aestivum | reverse complement strand
ATCATATTCTTGTGTGTTTCTATTGCTGCTAACCATGCCAGGATCACAAGCCGACGAGATTGACTGGGAGAATTTATCGAACAAGGAGCTTCATGATAAGTTTCAGCAAATGATGACTGAACAGGTGCAAGATGTGCTGAACAATTTTGAAGAGGCCATGGAGAAGATCACTGGCCTTGAGAAGACGTTCGAAACAAAGCTCGATAACAAGTTTAATGAATTGCTCGCGCGTCTTCCACCACCACCACCCGCTGCACCTAACGCACCTCTCCAACAACAACAACAACAACGACTACCTCCACGTCGCGAAACAGACCTTCGCCGAGCGAGCCGTGTTCCTCTTGCGTTTGGCCAAACTGTTGGTGCTGCTGTTGATACTTCTGTGGCTCCTGTTGCTGATGCGGAGGAGGATGATTATGTGGGAGATTATGAGGATGAGGTTGATCAAAATCAGCAATACGTGCAGCCACATGTACCACCACCAGCAGGTCGACCTCAGGAATATATTCGTAATGGTAGGCCTGCACCACCACCTCAGGTACGAGATGATGTCCATATTCCTAAACTGAAATTGAACATTCCACCATTTGAGGGTAGATATGTTCCTGATATATATCTTACTTGGGAGTTAGAAACTGAACAACGATTTACATGTTTACAATATCCTGAGGAGAGACGAGTTGCTGTTGCTGTTTGTGCTTTCACTAGTTTTGCATGTGTATGGTGGTCTGAACATTGTAGATTATATCCTATTCCAACTACTTGGGCTGCTTTGAAAACTGCTATGCATACGCGTTGGGTTCCACCATATTATCAACGTGAATTGCTTCAAAAATTGCAGTGTTTAAGACAAGGGAAAAATTATGTAGAAGAATATTATCAGGAATTACAAACTGGCATGATTAGATGTGGTATTGTTGAGGAGAATGAAGCTATGCTTACACGTTTTCTGGGTGGATTAAATAGAGAGATTCAGACCATTCTAGGCTATAAGGAGTATACTAATATCACTCGTTTATTCCATCTTGCTTGTAAAGCTGTACGTGAAGTGCAGGATCGACAAGCATTGGGGCGAACTAACTTTTCTGCAGGCCGACCTTCATCATGGACACCACGTGCATCTTCTACTTCAACTGCACCAGCACCTCCATCCGGTGCCACCTCCAGCCGTGATACAAGATGATAGAGGCAAAGGTGTCCCGTCTTTCGATGAGATGATGGATATCGCTTTGGTGGAAGTCGACTTTGACGATCCGACTACGAACGTGCGAGGACGTCGCGCCTTAGCAATCGCTAAACCAACTCCGAGAGGTTATTGACCACGCCGGAGCACGATCAACCTGACCACGAGGGTCTGTTTCCTGCGAGCAAACGAAGAACAAGCAAGAAACTAAGATTGCAATCTGGATATTGCGAATATAAGCTGAAAGCTTTATTGATCAAGGTGGGGTTCTGTGACGCCTTTGTCTGGTCGTTGAACACAAACGAAGTACGCGAAGTTGCAGCTATGGCGAACTTTTAATCTAAACAAAACCCAAAGTCTAAACGATGCCCTAAGGGCTGTATATATGGAGGAAGAGGGGGGAATTTCGTGGCCCTTGGTGGAGGGGTCCGAAATCAACCCTATCTCTTGTTTCCCCACACATACGGACTCTAAAAATAGCATATACTTATGTATTTCGAAATTACATGGGCCTGGCCCAATAATAAGGTGACGCAGCACCTAAATTAGCCTCGGGATGAAATTTATGAAGTGGCATCTTGTATATTTCGTCCAAGGCTTCATGCACCCATTATGGTGGCTTCAAAGTCCTGAAATCATCACTTGTAACTCCGTTCTTGTTCCCCTTGCGCATGCCATCATCTCCATGCTTGTTCTTGCTCCAATGTTCATCCTTCTCCAAGCTAGGCCCTTCATTTGTAAGCAAAACAAATGTATCCAATTTAGGCAGCATCATATTCTCATGAACATTAGAATCATTACCAAGAAACGAAAGTACCTGGTAATTTAGTTGGCGCGCACGAGCTCTAGTAATTGGTCCAGTATGTATAGCAGCAGGGGCTGTGGGTGTAACAATTGTATTGATGTCCTCATCACAAGAAAACAGGCACAAGGACCATTATCCGCCAAGAGCGCACCTGCAGGGCCTGCACAGCGTTCTTCTTCTTCCATGGCATCAACAGGGCACACAAGTGATATTATTTGTCGTCGTTGTAAGGGAGGAGGTCATTATGCGAGAGAATGCAAATCTCCGCGTGTGATGATTGCTACCGCGGATGGTGGATATGAGTCTGCTAGTGACTATGATGAGGAGACTTTGGCTCTTATTACACATGAAGAACATGGTGGAGATGATTCTGATCATGAGACGCAATACATGGCTCCTGAAGACGCTGACAGGTATGAATGTTTAGTTGCTCAACGTGTTTTGAGTGTGCAGATCACACAAGCTCAGCAAAATCAGAGGCACAATTTGTTCCATACCAAGGGAGTTGTGAAGGAACGTTCTGTGCGCGTCATCATAGACGGAGGGAGCTGCAACAACTTGGCTAGCATGGAGATGGTGGAGAAGCTTTCTCTCACCACAAGACCACATCCACATCCTTACTACATCCAACGGTTCAACAACAGCGGCAAGGTTAAGGTAACACGTACTGTTCGTGTGCATTTTAGTACCTCTACATATGCTGATTATGTTGATTGTGATGTGGTACCTATGCAAGCATGTTCCTTATTACTTGGTAGACCATGGCAATTTGATAAAAATTCT
>NW_025229752.1:18982-19539 GCF_018294505.1 Triticum aestivum | reverse complement strand
GTCTAAGTTAAAAATATTCCGCTGGAGGGCTTAGCTGCGACCCCGTAATCGCCTAAGTTAAAAACATTCCTAGTGGAGAGCGATCCTCCCACTCGGGGGCTTAGCTGCATCTCTGTAATCGCCTAAGCTAAAAACATTCCGAGTCGAGAGCAATCCTCCCACTCGGGGGTTTGCTACGACCCTGTAATCTCCTAAGTTAAAAACATTCCGAGTGGAGAGCAATCCTCGCACTCGGGGGCTTAGCTGCGACCCCGTAATTGCCTAAGTTAAAAACATTCCGAGTGGAGACAATCCTCCCACTCGAGGGCTTAGTCTGACCCTGTAATCGCCTAAGTTCAAACCATTCCAAGTGGAGAGCAATCATCCCACTCGGGGGCTTAGCTATGACCCCATAATCGCCTAAGTAAAATACATTCCGCTCGGGGGCTTAGCTGCGACCCCGTAATCGCCTAAGTTCAAAACATTCTGATTGGAGAGCAATCCTCCCACTCGAGGGCTTAGATGCGACCCCGTAATCGCCTAAGTTAAAAACATTCTGAGTGGAGAGCAATCCCCCC
>NW_025229752.1:17975-18844 GCF_018294505.1 Triticum aestivum | reverse complement strand
CCTAGTGGAGAGCAATCCTCCCACTCGGGGGCTTAGCTGCGACCCCTTAATCGCCTAAGTTAAAAACATTCCGAGTTAAGAGTAACCTTCCCACTTGGAGGCTTAGCCGCGACCCCGTAATCGCCTAAGTTAAAAACATTCCGAGTGGAGAGAAATCCTCCCACTCGGAGGCTTAGCTGCAACCCCGTAATCGCCTAAGTTAAAAACATTCCGAGTGGAGAGAAATCCTCCCACTCGGGGGCATAGCTGCGACCCCGTAATCGCCTAAGTTAAAAACATTCCGAGTGTCACAGCCCTAGAGCTTGCTTGTAACTAGTGTCATTGCATCCATGCATCGTGTCTAAATTTCTTTTAAACTAGAAATGGGGATGTTCAAACCCTAGCACCAAATACAATTCAAATAGGTTCAACCAAAATATTTTCAATGACCTCAAAATATCCTTTTAAAATGTTCATGATTTATGGAAAAAGGTGAAAGCCTCTACCAGAGATAATGCATATTTTTCTAGGACATTTTGGTCACTGAATTAAATCATTATGGTATTTGAGTTGGAGTTTAAAAGTTACCATTAAATATTGGTTGCTCCAAATATTCTGAAATTTATTGTGTGGTTTGAAAATAATTCCGAGTCGAGAGCAATCCTCCCACTCGGGGGCTTAGCTTTGACCCCATAATTGCCTAAGTTAAAAAACCCGAGTGGAGAGCAGTCCTCCCACTCGGGGGCTTAGCTACGACCCCGTAATCACATAAGTTAAAAATATTCCACTCGGGGGCTTAGCTGCGACCCCGTAATCGCCTAAGTTAAAAACATTCCTAGTGGAGAGCAATCCTCCCACTCGGGGGCTTAGCTGCGACCCCTTAATCGCCT
>NW_025229752.1:17078-17965 GCF_018294505.1 Triticum aestivum | reverse complement strand
GAGCCATGGTAGCTTGCTACTGCTCCGGAACACTTAGGCTGACCGGCATGTGTCCTTCTTCGTTCCTGTGTCTGTCCCTTCGGGGAAATGTCACGCTTTGAGTACCGGAGTCCTGTTAGCCCGCTACAGCCCGGTTTACCGGAGTCCTGCTAGCCCAGTGCTACAGCCCGGACCCACTTGCTGATGACCGACACGTTCGAAGCTGGGTCATGGATGCCTGTCCCTGTAAGTCTGTGCCACTTTGGGTTTACGACTAGTCATGTCAGCCCGGGCTCCTTATCATATGGATGCTAGCGACACTATCATATACGTGAGCCAAAAGGCGCAAACGGTCCCGGGCAAAGGTAAGGCGACACCCGTGGGGATACCGTGCGTGAGGCCGCAAAGTGATATGAGGTGTTACCGGCTAGATTGATGTGACATCGAGTCGGGGTCCTGACAGCAATCCTCCCACTCGGCGGCTTAGCTGCGACCCCGTAATCGCCTAAGTTGAAAACATTCCGAGTGGAGAGAAATTCTCCCACTCAGGGGCTTAGCTGCGACCCCGTAATCGCCTAAGTTAAAAACATTCCGAGTGGAGAGCAATCCTCCCACTCGGGGGCTTAGCTGCGACCCCGTAATCGCCTAAGTTAAAAACATTCCGAGTGGAGAGAAATTCTCCCACTCGGGGGCTTAGCTGTGACCCTTTAATCGTCTAAGTTAAAACCATTCCGAGTGGAGAGCAATCCTCGCACTCATGGGCTTAGCTGCGACCCCGTAATCCCCTAAGTTAAAAACATTCCGAGTCGAGAGCAATCCTCCCACTCGGGGGCTTAGCTTTGACCCCGTAATCTCCTAAGTTAAAAAAACCGAGTGGAGAGCAGTCCTCCCACTCGGGGGCTTAGCTA
>NW_025229752.1:16076-17068 GCF_018294505.1 Triticum aestivum | reverse complement strand
GACCCCGTAATCGCCTAAGTTAAAAACATTCTGAGTGGAGAGCAATTCTCCCACTCAGGGGCTTAGCTGCGACCCTTTAATCGCCTAAGTTAAAACCTTTCCGAGTGGAGAGCAATCCTCGCACTCGGGGGCTTAGCTGCGACCACGTAATCCCCTAAGTTAAAAACATTCCGAGTCGAGAGCAATCCTCCCACTCGGGGGCTTAGCTTTGACCCCGTAATCACCTAAGTTAAAAAAAATCCGAGTGGAGAGCAGTCCTCCCACTCGAGGGCTTAGCTACGACTCCGTAATCGCCTAAGTTAAAAATATTCCGCTCGAGGGCTTAGCTGCGACCCCGTAATCGCCTAAGTTAAAAACATTCCTAGTGGAGAGCGATCCTCCCACTCGGGGGATTAGCTGCAACCCTGTAATCGCCTAAGCTAAAAGCATTCCGAGTGGAGAGCAATCCTCCCACTCGGGGGCTTAGCCACAACCCTGTAATCTCCTAAGTTAAAAACATTCAAAGTGGAGAGCAAACCTCGCACTCGGGGCTTAGTTGCGACCCCGTAATCTCCTAAGTTAAAAACATTCCGAGTGGAGAGAAATTCTTCCGCTCGGGGGCTTAGCTGTGACCCCGTAATCGCCTAAGTTGAAAACATTCCGAGCGGAGAGCAATTCTTCCACTCGGGGGATTAGCTGCAAACCTTCAATCGCCTAAGTTAAAACCATTCTGAGTGGAGAGCAATCCTCACACTCGGGGGCTTACCTGCGACCCCGTAATCCCCTAAGTTAAAAACATTCCGAGTCGAGAGCAATCCTCCCACTCGGGGGCTTAGGTTTGACCTCGTAATCGCCTAAGTTAAAAATATTACGCTCGGGGGCTTAGTTGCGACCGCGTAATCGCCTAACTTAAAAACATTCCTAGTGGAGAGCAATCCTCCCGCTCGGTGGCTTAGTGTGACCGCGTAATCGCCTAAGTTAAATACATTCCGAGTGGAGAGCAATCGTCCCAG
>NW_025229752.1:0-14770 GCF_018294505.1 Triticum aestivum | reverse complement strand
CCCGTAATTGCCTAAGTTAAAAACATTCGGAGTGGAGAGCAATTCTCCCACTCGGGGGCTTAGCTGCGACCCTTTAATCGCCTAAGTTAAAACCATTCCGAGTGGAGAGCAATCCTCGCACTCATGCGCTTAGCTGCGACCCCGTAATCCCCTAAGTTAAAAACATTCCGAGTCAAGAGCAATCCTCCCACTCGGGGGCTTAGCTTTGACCCCGTAATCGCCTAAGTTAAAAAAGCCGAGTGGAGAGCAGTCCTCCCACTCGGGGGCTTAGCTACGTGTCAGGACCCTGACTCGATGCCACATCGATCTAGCCGGTAACACCTCATATCACTTTGCGGCCTCACGTACGGTATCCCCACGGGTGTCGCCTTACCTTTGCCCGGGACCGTTTGCGCCTTTTGGCTCACGTATATGATAGTGTCGCTAGCATCCATATGATAAGGAGGCCGGGCTGACATGACTAGTCGTAAACCCAAAGTGGCACAGACTTACAGGGACAGGCATCCATGACCCAGCTTCGAACGTGTCGGTCATCAGCAAGTGGGTCCGGGCTGTAGCACTGGACTAGCAGGACTCCGGTAAACCGGGCTGTAGCGGGCTAACAGGACTCCGGTACTCAAAGCGTGACATTTCCCCGAAGGGACAGACACAGGAACGAAGAAGGACACATGTCGGCCAGCCTAAGTGTTCCAGAGCAGTAGCAAGCTACCATGGCTCAGCGGTAACACTAGGAGACATTTCCCGGTAAGAGAGGCTGCTAAAGATAAACAACTAGGTAGTCAGATCCCACACATACCAAGCATTTCAATCATACACACAATATGCTCGATATGTGCAAATACAACGGAGCATCACAACATGACTCTACTACACAAGTACTTTATTTAAGGCTCAGAGAGCCATACATAACATACACAAGGTACGGGTCACACGACCCATCATTCAAGTCATACAGTCATACAAACCAGCAGCGGAAGTAACTTGTCTGAGTACAGACAACTAGTAAAATAAAAGAGGCTTGGAAAGCCTAGCTATACTACGTGGTCCTTCACAAGCTCAGGATCACCACCTGGGTCTTTAGCCTACTCGTTGATGTCAACGTCTACATAGAACCCATCAGAAGGGGTTGCAGGGTCTTCTATAAAAATGTAAATTATAGCAACATGAGTACAAGGGTACTCAGCAAGACTTACATCAGATCCTACATACATGCATATTATCAAGAAGGGTTGGTGGAGTTATTGCAGCAAGCCAGCTTTGACTCTTGGCTAGACTATCCTACGATACTTCAACTTGAGATGGTTTTGCGCACACGAGTCCACTACTCACCACTTCAATACACTACCGAGGATCCACCTCCGTCTTCCTACGGAAGAGCCATCCTCGGCACTCACACTTATCTTGAGAATTTTAGCAGTTACCATTTACTTGTCTATGAACTGTATAGGCAACCAAGTAGTCCTTTACCGCGGACGCGGCTATTCGAATAGATCATGATAACCCTGCAGGGGTGTACTTCTTCATACATGTTTCCACCACTTAGCGTCTGCACACGACATGTGCTCGGCAGACTTCAAGCGAAAGCCGACGTGGGTGTAGACCACGACCTACCTAAACACTTAAGCCTCTAGTCCAGGTTTATCGCCTATCCAGGTTCCATCTGCGGGGAGTCCGGCCGAGGTTTCCCATACGGCCCCGAACGATGTGAACAGGGTTTCCGAGATACCTAACGGGTATTCGGTACACCCGGCCACGTACCTACCGCATCACACCCCACCCCTACGGTCAGCGCTGTCCACGGCCTCCAGTAGACTACAAACACCAGAAACTACTTGCAACTCCTGGATAGAGAGCTAGGGTGAATAAGAAGTCGAGCGGGGTCATATTTCAGGGCCCAATGCATGGTAGTAGCTGTATCTTAAATCACACATAAAGATCTCAGTGCTTAAGGTCGGCTTCAATGAAACAACCCACCATGTACTCCTACATGGCCTCTCATCGATACCTTTACCAAATCGTGTTCACCACACCACTCTCATTACCGACATAATCATTTCACTCTAGCCATCACCCAGATGAACTAGACCTGACACGACTCTAAGCATAGCAGGCATAGCAAGGTATGAACAACACATACATATGGCTCAATCAACTCCTACACATGCTAGTGGGTTTCATCTAGTTACTGTGGCAATGACAGGTCATGCAGAGGAAATGGGTTCAACTACCGTAGCACACAGCAGTTTGAAACGCGTTGTCTTAATGCAGTAAAAGAGAGCAGGAGCGAGAACATGGGATTGTATCGATATGATCAAATGGTTGGTTGCTTGCCTGATGGTTCGATGCACTGATACGGTTCTTCGTTAGGGTAATCATGATACTCCTCGGAGGCAGAACCTATCGTAAAGGACACCGATACACAACCATCACCAAACAATGTGCAACAATATGATGCATGCATGAAACATGGCAATATGAGTGTGTTGGGCTAATGCAACTAAAGCCAGAAGGGTTTGACCAAATTTGAATCAAAGATTCAAATTTCAAACTCAAACATGGCCTTTTAAAGTGCAATTCCTTATTCTGGTTAAAACATCAATTTAACTTGTTTGATCATGCATGAAAATAGTACAGATGGATAGATTGGATTTTTCTGATCATTTTTCATATATAATTTGTCTAATTTGGAGTTACAGAATAAAAGTTATGAATTTTTGAAGTTTAAATAATATTCTGGAATTTCCTGATTTAAATTAAATCCAGAAATATATATATTGCGCCAGCATGACGTCAGCATGACGTCAGTGGTCAACTACGGCTGGCTGAGGTCAAACCTGACGTGTGGGGTCCACACGTCAGTGACAGAGGGGTTTAACAGGGTTAATTTAATCCTAATTAGGAATTAGTGGCACTGGGGCCCACTGGTCAGTGTCACAGGGGGTAGTTAGTTTAACTAATTCGGTTAGTGCTAATCCTGATTAGCTAACAGGGCTGGGCCCACCTGTCAGGGACACAGGGGGGTCCTGCCGTGGTCAAGGTGGGTCAAACCCACCGGCGACATGACACCGGCGAGGCCCGAGACGGCGGCGCGATGCGGAAACGCGCTACAGGGCACGGGCGAGGCCGTGCTTGGGCTCGTTGGAGAGCCCTTGCTCTTGCGCGTCGAACGGTGGTGGTGGCCGTGCCTGAGGTGGCCGGTAACGACGACGGCGAGCTCGCGAGCGGCGGCCGGAGTTCGGCCAACGGCGGGTTAGGCGATGCAGGGTGCTAGGGGAGGCGTTGGTGCGTGCTACGTGCTCCTGGTGAGGTGTGGAGCACGATGGTGTGCTCAGCTTCGAGCTACAACGGCTCCAGCCACGGCGGCGACGAGGCACGGCGGCGGCGAGCTTCGGAGCTCAAGGGGGAGGCAGCTACAGGATGCTAGGGACGACAGGGCAAGGGGGAATCGGGTCAGTGGCTCACCGCGGAGCTGCAGGGATGGTTAGCGGGCTCGGGGACGTCCGGTGGCTCTCGATTCGACGGCGACGATCTCCGGTGGCCGAGGAGGGGAACGGCGACGTGGGCGGCGATGCAGGGCTTTCGGAGACCCGTGGATCGGTGGGGAGGAAGAGGGGGTCGAGGCGGAGCTCCTGAGCTCAACGGAGGGGCGAGGGGTGGCCGGTGGCGGCTGCTATGGCGAACGGCGGCGATGGTGGTGTTTGGCCGTGTGAGAGAGAGAGAGCGAGGGAGAGGAGGGAAGAACCGAGGGAGAGTGAGAGAGAGCAGGGGGGAGGGCGTGGCGTCGTCCGGGGCATCGAGACGAGGAGGGGAGGGCAGGCAGGCAGGCGAGCAGGTGGCGTGGCGCGGTGGCGCGCGCGCACGCCGACCACACTCCCCTCCCTCTGTCGAGGACGAAGACGACAGAGGAGGGAGGCGGGCTGGGCCGCCTGCTGGCTGGGCCGGCCAGCTGGCTGGGCTGCACAGGGAGGAGCCCAGGTAAGCGCCTCCTTTTATTTATTTTTCTGTTTTCTAATTTCTGACATTTGTTTTGATTTAAATAAAATATTAAATCATTTATTTACCTTATGCCAATTTTTTCTGGGGCTAGATATACTATTCCAGAGCTCCTTTATAATTGGCATAATATTTGGACATATATTAATATATATAACTAATATATTTCCAATGCAAATACTTATGCATTAATTCCAATTGCCCAAAATAAATACCTATGAGCTCTTAAAAATATTGGTTTGATTTTTATCTCTGTCCAATATTTTCAGAGAGCAACATGAGCATATTCTTGGACCTTTTTGGAGAAAATTTTATTTGGATCATTTTTAAAAAAAATGATTCTGAGGGTTTCACAAATCCCCATTTCAAATTAAATGGAATTTTAAACATGATGCACACACTCTGATGCATGACTAGCCAGGGTGTGACAACTCACCCCCACTCAAAAGAATCTCGTCCCGAGATTTGGGTTCCTACGGGAAGAGGGCGGGGTACTCAAGTCGAAGACGATCCTCCCTTTCCCAGGTTGCTTCATCCTCAGAATGGTGCGACCATTGAACTTTGAGAAACTTGATATTATGACGTCGGGTGGTACGTTCGGCCTGATCGAGGATACGAATGGGGTACTCTCGATATGTAAGATTATCTTGGAGATCTAGCGTTTCGTGGTCCACTCCACGGATAGGATCCGAGAAGCAACGCCTGAGTTGAGAAACGTGGAAGACATCGTGGACTCTGGAGAGGTGCGGAGGTAGTTCCAACTGGTAGGCAACTTCTCCTCGTTTGGCGAGAATGCGAAAAGGTCCAATGTAACGAGGAGCCAATTTGCCTTTGATACCGAAACGATGGGTTCCCTTCAGAGGGGTGACCCGAAGATAAGCCTTCTCGTCAACCTCGAAAGTCATAGCTTTATGTTTTCGGTCATATTGACTCTTTTGACGAGATTGGGCTGTTTTCAACTTTTCACGAACGATGCGAACTTGTTCTTCTGCTTCCTGAATCATATCCGGGCCAAAGAATTGTCTTTCCCCGGTCTCTGACCAGTTAAGGGGTGTTCGACACCATCGTCCATAGAGAACTTCAAAAGGGTCTTTACCCAAGCTAGATTGATAGCTGTTGTTGTAAGCGAATTCGGGAAATGGAAGACACTTCTCCCAGTCCATTCCGAATGAGATAACAGAGACTCGAAGCATGTCTTCTAGAATCTGGTTGACGCGTTCCACTTGACCACTCGACTGAGGGTGGAAGGCGGTGCTAAAGGAGAGACGGGTTCCCATAGCATTTTGGAAGCTTTCCCAAAATCGAGAGGTGAAAAGACTTCCTCGATCCGAGTTAATTTCCAAAGGAACACCATGAAGAGACACTATACGGGAGATGTATAAGTCTGCCAGCTGACTAGCGGTTATACTCTCACGAACAGGTAGGAAATGGGCTACTTTGGATAGACGATCGACCACGACGAAAATAGCATTATTCCCTCTCTTGGTCCTGGGAAAACCGGTAATGAAATCCATACCAATTTTATCCCATTTCCATTCAGGAATAGCTAAGGGTTGAAGGGTGCCAGCAGGCCGTTGATGCTCTGCTTTTACACGACGATAGACGTCACAGTTTGCAATATACTGAGCAATTTCTCTCTTCATCCTAGTCCACCAGAACCTCTGGCGTAGGTCCTGATACATCTTAGTACTACCGGGATGAATGGTGAGAGGAGATTCATGAGCCTCCTTAAGGATCAACTGCCGTAGATGCTGGCTCTTGGGAACCACTAGACGGTTCTCAAAGTACACAACACCATGATCATTTGTGGAGAAACAACTAGCACCTCCGCTAGCAATGTTCTCCTTGATTTTAGATATTCCCTTATCTCGCTTTTGGGCAGCGATGATTTGATCCGTAAGAGTAGGTTTTGCTACCAAGGTGGAAAGAAAACCTTGAGGTACAATGTGAAGGTTAAGCTTCCGAAATTCCTCATGGAGAAGCGGTTGACTTTGTTGTAACATCAGGTTGTTACAATAAGATTTACGACTTAGCGCATCAGCCATGACGTTGGCTTTCCCTGGGGTGTAGGTTATTCCTAAGTCGAAGTCTGTGATCAATTCAACCCAACGTCTTTGCCTGAGATTCAGATCCGGTTGGGTGAAAATGTACTTCAGACTTTGGTGATCAGTGAATATTTCGCAACGATTACCAAGGAGGTAATGCCACCAGGTCTTAAGTGCATAGACTACGGCTGCAAGCTCTAGATCATGAGTAGGATAATTCTCCTCATGTGGGTGCAATTGCCGTGAAGCGTAGGCAATTACGTGTCGATCTTGCATGAGAATGCAACCTAGTCCTTGTCGCGAGGCGTCGCAGTAGATAACAAAGTCCTTGGAGAAGTCTGGTGGTACCAGTACGGGAGCAGAAGTCAGGCGTCTTTTCAGTTCCTGAAAGCTGTGCTCACATTGTGGAGTCCACTCGAACTTCTTATCTTTCTTGAGGAGTTCGGTTAGAGGTTTAGCAACTTTGGAGAAGTTTTCGACAAAGCGACGGCAATAGCTCGCTAAGCCCAGAAAACTCCGAACTTGCTTGACCGATTCAGGTGGAGTCCAATTAAGGACGGCTTGAACTCGCTCAGGGTTAACAGCAATACCTTTACCAGATATTACATGACCCAGATAGGTCACTTCTGACAACCAGAATTCACATTTAGAAAATTTGGCATAAAGGCGATGCTCTCGAAGTTTCTTCAACACTAGAGTTAGATGTTCGGCATGTTCTTCCTCGTTCTTGGAGTAGATGAGTATATCATCGAGGTAAACCACGACGAATTTATCCAAATACTCCATGAAGATTGAGTTCATTAACCGAGAGAAGGTGGCTGGAGCGTTGGTTAATCCGAAGGACATGACGGTGTACTCGTATTGGCCATAACGAGTAACAAAGGCTGTTTTAGGAATGTCCCCGTTTCTGATTTTGATTTGATGGTAGCCCAACCTCAAATCCATCTTGGAGAAGACTGAGGATCCAGCGAGCTGATCATACAGGTCGTTGATCCTGGGAAGCGGATATTTGTTCTTGATTGTGACCAAATTGACAGGGCGGTAATCTACAACCATCCGGTCCGTACCATCCTTCTTCTTGACGAATAGGATGGGGCAAGCCCACGGAGATGAGCTAGGTCGGATGAAACCCTTTTTCAAGGACTCATCGGGTTGTTTCTTAAGCTCGGCTAGTTCTAGTGGTGCCATCTTATAAGGTCTTCTAGCAATCGGAACGGTTCCGGGGATGAGGTCTATTACGAACTCAACATCCCTGTCAGGTGGAACACCTGGCAATTCCTCTGGGAAGACATCCGGGAAGTCACGGACTACCGGAATGTCCTCAAGGTCTGGCAAAGGGCTGGCGTTAAGAGAATATAACTGTCGCTTGGCTAATCGGGTCAAGATATTGACTATCTTGCCCGAAGGGTGAGTGAGTTGAACAGTCCTAGAGAAGCAATCAATTTGGGCATGATGAGCCGACATCCAGTCCATACCCAGAATGATATTAATATCTGAAGGAAAACAAGTCTGTCGACTTGGATTTCATTTCCATAACTTACCCTAGAGGTCTGCCATCTAGACCCGGGAGTAGAAATTTCCATAGTGGATGGCATGTCACAGAATGCAATGTTATGCAAACGAGCATAATTCTCGGATATAAAAGAATGAGAGGCTCCTGTATCGAAAAGAACAGATGCCGGGTGGCAATTAACAAGAAGCGTACCAAGAACGACATTGGGATCCTCTTGAGCTTCTTCGGCAGAGATACGGTTGACATGGCCACGTGAAGCGGTGGCCGGCTTGGCGTGGAACACTTTTCCTGTCGGCTTGCCACGACCAATAGCTTTAGCAGACTGGTTGGGGTTGGTCTGGGGACACTCACGCATATAGTGACCAGATTCCCCACACTTGAAACAAGTCACGGAACTGGTACGTGGAGGAGCATTGTTAGTTGGACCCCCATAGGGCTTGGCTGGAGCAGACTGTTGAACAGGGCGAGGCGCCTGGAAGGATGGCCTCGGTGTGAACCTGGGTGGCAGGGCGGTGTTGGGTACCCACACGCGGCGCTTCTGAGGACCAGCACCGGATGAGGAACCCATGTCACGGCCATGCTTGCGTGTTGCGTCATAGTCAGTCTGACCAGTTTCAGCACTGATGGCTTTGTTGACAAGTTTCTGAAAAGATGTGCACTCATGCAGACGGAGGTCACGGCGAAGCTCAGGACTAAGTCCCTTACGGAACCTTGCTTGCTTCTTGGCGTCAGTAGACACTTCCTCAGTTGCATATCGTGCGAGGTTACCAAACTCCCTGCTATAAGCATCCACAGAAAGTCGGCCCTGAGTGAAACTGCAAAATTCCTCACGTTTACGGTCCATGAGACCCTCCGGAATGTGATGTTCACGGAAAGCCTCACTGAATTCAGCCCAAGTAGTGACATGGCCCGCTGGGCGCATAGCTCCATAATTCTCCCACCATAGACTGGCGGGGCCTTCAAGATGATATGCAGCAAAGGTGACCTTGTCAGCCTCAGCTACTAGCGCGGAACGCAGTTTGTGAGAGATACTGCGAAGCCAGTCATCAGCGTCGAGAGGCTCGACGGAGTGGTGGAACGTGGGTGGATGTAATTTGATAAAATCACTGAGTGACACCACGTTAGTCCTCTGATGGTGTGCCGTGTTCTGTTCAATACGCTCCAACAAACGGTTAGTCTCCCGCTTGTTTCTCTCAGCTTCCATCATAACCTCGGCTAGGGAAGGAGGATGAGGCAGATTTGCATCCCTGACTTCACTGCCTTCGGCCTGCTCTTGAGGAGCAGGGTTAGCGCGCGTGTTGACCATCCTAGGTAAACAAGACAATGATTTAGTCAGGACGATAAAATTCGAACATAGGATACAAAATGTAAGGAATAACTCGGAATGCAAGATGATCATCCGTATGACATGGTAGATACAGAAACTGCTTCTTTTATCCCATCGTCATACACACCATACAGGGTTTAGTACAAGACCAAACAAAGTACTATTACGGTGAAAAGAGGATTACATCTCATCGGAGGCATCCCAAGCTCCTATACATTATTTTTCTACACCTCCAGAAAGATTACAACTAGGTCATATCCCACGAGTCACGCAGGACGATAGACGACACAGCTAGTGCGAACTAGTGATACTACCACTAACTCAGACCGATCCGTAGTAGTCCTCGTAGAAGTCACCTCCATAGCCTGGAAGCTCAACATGATCATCCGGAAACAGACGATCTCGCGGAGCTTGTGGACCATAGGGGCTAGGATGAGGTCTTGGACCAATAGACGGTGGCCTGCGGGGACCGCGAGGTGGGGTGATGCCTCCTACATCACGCCAACCCATCACGTCTGGCAGAGCAGATCTCACAGGATAGAGATCGCGCATATCTGAATATCCAGCTTGCACCGCCGGTGCGAACCGAGTCAAAGTGGCCCAGTGGTCAGCACGGGTATTGAAGAGCTCTAGCCTCAATGCCCGATTTTCACGGTCCTTATCCTCGAGCATCTCAGCAGTGGTGCGAGTCCATGAATCCTCCTGAGTGGGGTCAGCATAGATAGCCTGGAGATACCCTTGTGCTCCCGGAAGTGATCCTGGCATATACCGGAAATCAGAGTCCCGAAATAGACCAGACCTGACTCGCATGATGGTCATCATAGAGTAGGCGGCATCCTGCACAGCCATCTCAATAGTAACCCCGAGTCCATAGGAGCAGTGAAGGGGCTCGGTGGATCCCGGATAAGATGGAAATATCCTGACAGTGCATAGATACTGGCTTTGATTGAAGTCCCGAAATTGCTCTTCGACCGTGTACTCAGGATACCAGCGGTATCCAGCCTCAGTCATTACCCTGACCAACTTGGCAGTATGGCCGGGTAAATCTAGGCATCGAGTCAGGCGAACCACTTGATTGAGGTCGCGAGTGGCCATCTGAAAGCACAATCATAATGCAAAGGCATTAGAATTTCTAGCAAAATTTCGGCAGCATAACAGCTGTAAATGCTCAAGAAAGATTTTGAGACATTTGACAAAGGATTTCATACACACTCAACATCATCATATCAAAGTTCTGAGACCATCCTAGCAACATAATGTGGTAAAAGAACTGAACTAGGCTTGTATCCATCATACCTATAAGGTACTACTGATTAGCAACACGTGATCCTGATAGAGAGAACAGATCCTAATTCCTTAACCCCCGGTGGAAGAATGGACTGACTCAGATCAGAATGTCATAAGACAAAGGAGTAAAAAGAGCCTTACGTTCCAAACCACAAACAATTCCCCTACATATAACTAAATAATTTCTAGACTCAACATCGACCAGTTTGGCTTGGAGAACCTACAGGCAGTCCGGCTCTGATGCCAACGCTGTCAGGACCCCGACTCGATGTCACATCGATCTAGCCGGTAACACCTCATATCACTTTGCGGCCTCACGTACGGTATCCCCACGGGTGTCGCCTTACCTTTGCCCGGGACCGTTTGCGCCTTTTGGCTCACGTATATGATAGTGTCGCTAGCATCCATATGATAAGGAGCCCGGGCTGACATGACTAGTCGTAAACCCAAAGTGCCACAGACTTACAGGGACAGGCATCCATGACCTAGCTTCGAACGTGTCGGTCATCAGCAAGTGGGTCCGGGCTGTAGCACTGGGCTAGCAGGACTCCGGTAAACCGGGCTGTAGCGGGCTAACAGGACTCCGGTACTCAAAGCGTGACATTTCCCCGAAGGGACAGACACAGGAACGAAGAAGGACACATGCCGGCCAGCCTAAGTGTTCCAGAGCAGTAGCAAGCTACCATGGCTCAGCGGTAACACTAGGAGACATTTCCCGGTAAGAGAGGCTGCTAAAGATAAACAACTAGGTAGTCAGATCCCACACATACCAAGCATTTCAATCATACACACAATATGCTCGATATGTGCAAATACAACGAAGCATCACAACATGACTCTACGACACAAGTACTTTATTT
Source organism: Triticum aestivum (assembly GCF_018294505.1). Lineage (NCBI taxonomy): Eukaryota > Viridiplantae > Streptophyta > Magnoliopsida > Poales > Poaceae > Triticum > Triticum aestivum. Next base: position 3,745 of record NW_025229752.1, on the reverse strand, counting down.
AAGGCTCAGAGAGCCATACATAACATACACAAGGTACGGGTCACACGACCCAGCATTCAAGTCATACAGTCATACAAACCAGCAGCGGAAGTAACTTGTCTGAGTACAGACAACTAGTAAAATAAAAGAGGCTTGGAAAGCCTAGCTATACTATGTGGTCCTTCACAAGCTCAGGATCACCACCTGGGTCTTTAGCCTACTCGTTGATGTCAACGTCTACATAGAACCCATCAGAAGGGGTTGCAGCGTCTTCTGTAAAAATGTAAATTATAGCAACATGAGTACAAGGGTACTCAGCAAGACTTACATCAGATCCTACATACATGCATATTATCAAGAAGGGTTGGTGGAGTTATTGCAGCAAGCCAGCTTTGACTCTTGGCTAGACTATCCTACGATACTTCAACTTGAGATGGTTTTGCGCACACGAGTCCACTACTCACCACTTCAATACACTACCGAGGATCCACCTCCGTCTTCCTACGGAAGAGCCATCCTCGGCACTCACACTTATCCTGAGAATTTTAGCAGTTTCCATTTACTTGTCTATGAACTGTATAGGCAACCAAGTAGTCCTTTACCGCGGACTCGGCTATTCGAATAGATCATGATAACCCTGCAGGGGTGTACTTCTTCATACATGTTTCCACCACTTAGCGTCTGCACACGACATGTGCTCGGCAGACTTCAAGCGAAAGCCGACGTGGGTGTAGACCACGACCTACCTAAACACTTAAGCCTCTAGTCCAGGTTTATCGCCTATCCAGGTTCCATCCGCAGGGAGTCCGGCCGAGGTTTCCCATACGGCCCCGAACGATGTGAACAGGGTTCCCGAGATACCTAACGGGTATTCGGTACACCTGGCCACGTACCTACCGCATCACAGCCCACCCCTACGGTCAGCGCTGTCCATGGCCTCCAGTAGACTACAAACACCAGAAACTACTTGCAACTCCTGGACAGAGAGCTAGGGTGAATAAGAAGTCGAGCAGGGTCATATTTCAGGGCCCAATGCATGGTAGTAGCTGTATCTTAAATCACACATACAGATCTCAGTGCTTAAGGTCGGCTTCAATGAAACAACCCACCATGTACTCCTACATGGCCTCTCATCGATACCTTTACCAAATCGTGTTCACCACACCACTCTCATTACTGACATAATCATTTCACTCTAGCCATCACCCAGATGAACTAGACCTGACACGACTCTAAGCATAGCAGGCATAGCAAGGTAGGAACAACACATACATATGGCTCAATCAACTCCTACACATGCTAGTGGGTTTCATCTAGTTACTGTGGCAATGACAGGTCATGCAGAGGAAATGGGTTCAACTACCGTAGCACACAGCAGTTTGAAACACGTTGTCTTAATGCAGTAAAAGAGAGCAGGAGCGAGAACATGGGATTGTATCGATATGATCAAATGGTTGGTTGCTTGCCTGATGGTTCGATGCACTGATACGGTTCTTCGTTAGGGTAATCACGGTACTCCTCGGAGGCAGAACCTGTCGTAAAGGACACCGATACACAACCATCACCAAACAATGTGCAACAATATGATGCATGCATGAAACATGGCAATATGAGTGTGTTGGGCTAATGCAACTAAAACTAGAAGGGTTTGAACAAATTTGAATCAAAGATTCAAATTTCAAACTCAAACATGGCCTTTTAAAGTGCTATTCCTTATTCTGCTTACAAAATCAATTTAACTTGTTTGATCATTCATGAAAATAGTACAGATGGATAGATTGGATTTTTCTGATCATTTTTCATATATAATTTGTCTAATTTGGAGTTACAGAATACAAGTTATGAATTTTTGAAGTTTAAATAATATTCTGGAATTTCCTGATTTAAATTAAATCCAGAAATATATATATTGCGCCAGCATGACATCAGCATGACGTCAGTGGTCAACTGCGGCTGGCTGAGGTCAAACCTGACGTGTGGGGTTCACACGTCAGTAACAGGGGGGTTTAACAGGGTTAATTTAATCCTAATTAGGAATTAGTGGCACTGGGGCCCACTGGTCAGTGTCACAGGGGGTAGTTAGTTTAACTAATTCGGTTAGTGCTAATCCTAATTAGCTAACAGGGCTGGGCCCACCTGTCAGGGACACAGGGGGGTCCTGCCGTGGTCAAGGTGGGTCAAACCCACCGGCGACATGACGCCGACGAGGCCTGAGACGGCGGCACGATGCGGAAACGCGCTACAGGGCACGGGCGCCCGTGCTTGGGCTCGTTGGAGAGCCCTTGCTCTTGCGCGTCGAACGGTGGTGGTGGCCGTGCCTGAGGTGGCCGGTAACGACGACGGCGAGCTCGCGAGCGGCGGCCGGAGTTCGGCCAACGGCGGGTTAGGCGATGCAGGGCGCTAGGGGAGGCGTTGGTGCGTGCTACGTGCTCCTGGTGAGGTGTGGAGCACGATGGTGTGCTCAGCTTCGAGCTACAACGGCTCCAGCCACGGCGGCGACGAGGCACGGCGGCGGCGAGCTTCGGAGCTCAAGGGGGCGGCAGCTACAGGATGCTAGGGACGACGGGGCAAGGGGGAATCGGGTCAGTGGCTCACCGCGGAGCTGCAGGGATGGTTAGCAGGCTCGGGGACGTTCGGTGGCTATCGATTCGACGGCGACGATCTCCGGTGGCCGAGGAGGGGAACGGCGACGTGGGCGGCGATGCAGGGCTTCCGGAGACCCGTGGATCGGTGGGGAGGAAGAGGGGGTCGAGGCGGAGCTCCTGAGCTCAACGGAGGGGCGAGGGGTGGCCGGTGGCGGCTGCTATGGCGAACGGCGGCGATGGTGGTGTTCGGCCGTGTGAGAGAGAGAGCGAGGGAGAGGAGGGAAGAACCGAGGGAGAGTGAGAGAGAGCAGGGGGGAGGGCGTGGCGTCGTCCGGGGCATCGAGACGAGGAGGGGAGGGCAGGCAGGCAGGCGAGCAGGTGGCGTGGCGCGTTGGCGCGCGCGCATGCCCGCCACACTCCCCTCCCTCTGTCGAGGACGAAGACGACAGAGGAGGGAGGCGGGCTGGGCCGCCTGCTGGCTGGGCCGGCCAGCTGGCTGGGCTGCACAGGGAGGAGCCCAGGTAAGCTCCTCCTTTTATTTATTTTTCTGTTTTCTAATTTCTGACATTTGTTTTGATTTAAATAAAATATTAAATCATTTATTTACCTTATGCCAATTTTTGCAGGGGCTAGATATATTATTCCAGAGCTCCTTTATAATTGGCATAATATTTGGACATATATTAATATATATAACTAATATATTTCCAATGCAAATACTTGTGCATTAATTCCAATTGCCCAAAATAAATAACTATGAGCTCTTAAAAATATTGGTTTGATTTTTATCTCTGTCCAATATTTTCAGAGAGCAACATGAGCATTTTCTTGGACCTTTTTGGAGAAAATTTTATTTGGATCATTTTTAAAAAAATGATTCTGAGGGTTTCACAAATCCCCATTTCAAATTAAATGGAATTTTAAACATGATGCACACACTCTGATGCATGACTAGCTAGGGTGTGACACTACGACCCCGTAATCACCTAAGTTCAAAATATTCCACTCGGGGGCTTAGCTGCGACCCCGTAATCGCCTAAGTTAAAAACATTCCTAGTGGAGAGCAATCCTCCCACTCGGGGGCTTAGCTGCGACCCCTTAATCGCCTAAGTTAAAAACATTCCAAGTGGAGAGCAATCCTCCCACTTGGAGGCTTAGCTGCGACCCCGTAATCGCCTAAG
>NW_025229751.1:16932-19543 GCF_018294505.1 Triticum aestivum | reverse complement strand
AATATAGTGAGGATAATTATATATACATGCAATGAAAGAGCTGAGCTATATATATAGACTTAATTACAGAAGTAGTACTTACAGACAGTAGCAAGTGATGATTGTTTTATCGAGGGCCTTTTTGATTGAAAAACTAGAAGAACTCATCTGGAACATACATCAGATCAATTCAATGAGGTTGTGCTCCTCTTCAACTCTCAGCGTCAAACTATCCTTCACAGACTTGCTGCAGATGTCCATGTACCAATCATGGAATCTTCGCATCATCGTTGTTAGAGGAGGATGACCAGGTTTGACGAGAGGCTTCCTGTGCTGGAATTTGAATATGTCCACCTCCATTGTATCAAAAAGTGCATCGTCGGGCATGTAATCTCCAGGATTGGTATCGGGCACCCTCCTCAGAAGATTAGCGACGATATCGCTAAACACCTTGAGCGGGGGGCACGACTGCTTCGCTTGTTCACTGAGCTGGCGTGCCTCATGTTCATCCAGGGTGCTCATGATTCTCGAGGCCCTTTGTGAGCTCGTCGTTCTCTCTGTCGGGAACGAACGTCCCTTCCCGCGCTGCCTTGATTGCTTCCTGAAGCTTTGTGATGGGTGTTGCAAGTTGCTCGTCCGTCCAACAACACTTCTCTGTTTCAGGGTCCAAAGTCCCCCCAACCCCGAAGAACCAAGTCCTTGAACGGTCTGGCCAGTGCAATGTCTCTGGTTCGACCCCTTTAGCAATCAGGTCCTGCTCAGCCTTCTCCCACAATGGCCGGGCTTTGAGGTAGCCACCTGACCCCGTACAATGGTGATGCTCCTTCTTTGCATCATTTATCTTGTTAATCACTGACATCTTCTTACTCTTCTCCGATGTCTTGTGGGCCACAAATTCGGGCCAGTGATCTCTTATCTTCTCAAATCGTCTGGCGAATTCTGGAGTCTTGTTTTTGTCGACATACATTGATTTCAACTCATTCTTCCACCTCCTGAATAGACCTGCCATCTTCTTGAGAGCATGAGCCTTGACTAATGGCTCTATAACCGGCTTATCCGGATCCTCCTCTGCCGGTAGGGTGAAATTTTCCTTCAGCGCGGTCAAAAGATCATCTTTCCGTCTATCTTCGACAAAAGAAATTTGCGGGTCTTCCTTCTTAGGCTTATACCATTGGTGGATGCTGCCAGGATCATGTCCCTAACAAGAACCCTGCACTAAGCAGAAAATGCTTCCTTGGTCCGGAGGGGTTTAATCAGTTGGCCATTGCGCGCGATTTCTGTGATCGTGAACCTTTCATCCTGGCGCAAATTTTTCTTCGGGCCTTGTCTTGTTACCGAAGTTTTGCTCAATCCGGAGGTCTATAAAAGAGGAAAGAAGAGTTAATATATGTACATACAAAAATAATTAATGCATTAATTAGCTAGTCAGCACAGGCTTAATTAATATATATACCTCGCCAGACTTTGCAACAGCTGATCCCGACTCTGTTCGGTCACCGGAGCCGTCATTACGGTCGCCAGATCCACCATCATGATCATGACTTTCCTCCTCCATTGTTTGATCACCGTAGCCTACTTCCTCTCCTTCCATACCATCGGTTTCGTTGAGAAATAACAACAAGACATCACCTCCATCGCGGATTATGTCCCCCAATATCTCTTCTTGTTCCGAAGTCTCTTAGTTGATCCATAGTTTCTGCAAATATTACAACATGACAATTAATATACAAACATGAGAGATGGATATATAAATAGTGACAAACATATATAGACCTAGCTAGCTAATCACAACACTTCTAGGGTTTGGGGTGGCCTCGACCACACTCTTTTAACTTGGTAAATTTGGGTGGCCTCGATGCTTCTAGGGTTTGGCCCGGACCGCCTCTCTCATGAATGCCCGACCTCCAGACTGCCTCTTTCATGAATGCCAAACAAGGGATTTAACAAGATGGCGCCATTCTGGATGTGCAGAAAAAAATGGGCCCTATTTTTCCTGATCTCATCTACCCTTCTATATGTCACGTTGTCTAGTGTCAAAGGATTCAATATTTTGACACTAGAGAACGTGCACATATACAATGGTAGATGAAATCAGAAAAAAAATAGGGATCGACTTAATTATGCACATCCATAATGGGGGCATTCTTGATAAATCTCTTATAAATCTCGAGAGAGTTTGTCGGGTAGGGGCGGGAGGGGGTACGAGATCGACAACTTTTTTCTATGGTTTGGGTGTCCTTCAGAGTTGGTCGAGCGAGAGGGTGTTGATCGATGTTCTCTTAACATTTAAGGGATTTAACAAGATGGCGCCATTCTGGATGTGCAGAAAATGGTCCATATTTTTCCCGATCTCAAGAAACCATTGCTTCATCATTTGCCGAAAGTAACAAGCGCATAATGGTACGAAGCTCTCCAAAATTGTTTTGGAATGGAGTCCCGGATAGGATAAATTGCTTTTTGGTATGAAGTTTAGCAAGAGCCTTCCGAATATTGCTATTTGGAAGGCCTTTGCTGAAATCCATACCAAAAAGCGAATCATTCTATCAGGAACTCCGTTCCAAAACAACTTTGAAGAGCTTCGTAGCGTCATACGCCTGTTACTTCCAGCAAATGATGTAGCCATGGATGATAT
>NW_025229751.1:7915-9438 GCF_018294505.1 Triticum aestivum | reverse complement strand
TTGTTATTTTAGTTTCTAACAAAAAATTCAAAATGATAATTCTTTTTGCTATTAAAGTTTATAACAAAAAAAATCTTTATGAAAATTCTTGCTGCTTTTAATGTTTTGAATAGAAAATACTTTGATAATTTTGGTTGCATAAATTTTATATAATTTTAGTTTCAATATTATTAGAGGTTTATAAAAGTTTTGTGAGTTGATTCCTTTTGCTATTGGAGTTGTATAAAAGCTTTTTAGTTGATTCTTTTTGCTATTGAAGGATATTATAGTTTTGTTTTAGTTGATCATAACAGAATATTTTAATTGATTATTTTTAGTTCATTCTTTTTGCTATTAGTTCATTGTTTTTGCTATTGAAGGATATTAAGTCATTACAGTCGAAGATGGTTCCCTCGCCAACGAGTACAAGTCATCAGAAACAGTGTTGTCACCCCTGAGACGTGTTTGCAAGCAACTGTCGAAACTCCTGATGTGTGCACATGTAATATAGTCGTCACACTTGTTCGGGTGTTCGGAGCGCAGAATGTTCTTGTGTTAATTGACATACGGGGTCACCAAGGTAGAATTCTGTAGAACTGTGTAGTGTGCTTGAGACCAAGAATGCCCGTCCCTTCATATTATTGACTCCCCTCCTAGTGTGCCTTTTCGACCCAGTCTCCCCTCATACCGCGATTGAGGGAGACCTATCTTCTTAAGGTCAGGAATGAAGTCAACACAAAACCCAATGACATCCTCTGTTTGATGGCCCATGGAGATGCTTCCTTCTGGCCAAGCGCGGTTACGGACATATTTCTTTAGGACTCCCATGAACCTCTCAAAGGGGAACATATTGTGTAGAAATGCAGGGCCCAGAACGACAATCTCGTCGACTAGATGAACTAGGACGTGCATCATGATATTGAAGAAGGATGGTGGGAACACCAGCTCGAAACTGTCAAGACATTGTGCCACATCACTCCTTAACCTTGGTAGGATTTCTGGAGCGATCACCTTCTGAGAGATTGCATGGAGGAATGAACATATCTTACAATGGCTAATCGAACGTATTCCGGTAGAAGCCCCCTCAATGCAACCGGAAGCAGTTGCATCATAATCACGTGGCAGTCATGAGAGTTTAGGATCTGGAACTTTTTCTCTGCCATATTTATTACTCCCTTATATTCGAAGAGTAGCCAGACGGGACCTTCATACTGAGCAGGCATTCAAAGAAGATTTCCTTCTCTTATTTGATAAGAGCGTAGCTGGCAGGACCTTCATACTGCTTTGGAGGCATTCCATCTTTTTCGTGCAAACATTACAGGTACTCCCATGCCTCCATTGTATCTTTTGTCTTTCCATACACGCCCAAGAAGCCTAGCAGGTTCACGCAAAGGTTCTTCGTCACTTGCATCACGTCGATTGAAGAGCGGGCCTCTGGGTATTTCTAGTAGGGTAGGTCCCAAAATATAGATTTCTTCTTCCACATGGGTGCGCGTCCCTCAGCGTCATTCGGAACATATAGTCCGTTGGGACCCTTTCCGAAG
>NW_025229751.1:5881-7363 GCF_018294505.1 Triticum aestivum | reverse complement strand
AAATGCTTGTACGCACCGTGGTAGAGGATTCAGTCATTAGGGCATGCATGTATCTTCTGCGCCTCCAATCCTAGAGGGCATGCATGTATCTTCTACGCCTCCAATCCTAGAGGGCATACAACCTTCTTTGTTGCATACGTACTATCGGGCAATTCATTATCCTTTGGAAGCTTCTTCTTCGATATTTTCAGTAGCTTCTCAAATCCTTTGTCAGGCACACCATTCTCTGCCTTCCACTTCAACAATTCCAGTACGGTACCGAGCTTTGTGTTGCCATGTTCGCAAGTGGGGTACAAACCTTTTTTGTGATCCTCTAACATGCAATCGAACTTCAGCTTCTCCTTTTCACTTTCGCACTGTCTTCTTGCATCAACAATGACCCGACGGAGATCATCATCGGGCACATCGTCTGGTTCCTCTTGATCTTTAGCAGCTTCCCCCGTTGCAGCATCACCGTATTCAGGGGGCACATAGTTGTCATCGTCCTCTTCTTCTTCGTTGTCTTCCATCATAACCCCTATTTCTCCGTGCTTGGTCCAAACATTATAGTGTGGCATGAAACCCTTATAAAGCAGGTGGGTGTGAAGGGTTTTCGAGTTAGAGTAAAACTTCGTATTCCCACATATAGGGCATGGACAACACATAAATCCATCCTGCTTGTTTGCCTCAGCCACTTCGAGAAAATTACGCACGCCCTTAATGTACTCGGAGGTGTGTCTGTCACCGTACATCCATTGCCGGTTCATCTGCGTGCATTATATATAATTAAGTGTGTCAAAAACCATTACAGAACATCATGAATAGATAAGTGACCAAATTAATAGAAGTTCATCATCACATTAAAACCAAAGTACATACATAGTTCTCATTGAACAACATATATAGCTCTCCAGAGCATCTAATTAAACCATACATTGAAATTATGTAAAACATTTCAATGCAACAACAAATGCGGTCGTAATCGCAACCAATGTAACAATTGCTCCAACGGCATAATGATACCAAGCCTTGGTATGAATGGCATATTTTCTAATCTTTCTAATCTTCAAGCGCATTGCATCAATCTTGATCTTGTGATCATCGACGACATCCGCAACATGCAACTCCAATATCATCTACTCCTCCTCAATTTTTTTATTTTTTTCTTTAAGTAATTGTTTTCTTCTTCAACTAAATTTATCCTCTTGAGAATAGGGTCGGTTGGAATTTCCGGTTCACATACCTCTTATATAAATAAAATCTATGTCACGTTGGTCGGCTAAATTGTCATACACAATAAATGAACCAAATAGTTATAAAAGATAATATATATACCACATCTGAATCATAGGCAGGACGGGGCCGACGGGGGTGGATACCAAAACCATCACACTATATAATAAGAAGCAATAATCAAAGTAAGAAAATTATACAACTATCTATCTAAACATACAAGTAAGAATTTTTTTCCTTTCAGAAAGAAGATAAGAACAAGAGGCTCAC
>NW_025229751.1:2537-4772 GCF_018294505.1 Triticum aestivum | reverse complement strand
TTTTAAACAAATGATACACTTGAGATTAACTAGTCCACATACTCAAAGTGATTGCACATATTAGACCAACAACTCGAATATTGATCAGATTTAATCCACAAACTCATTTATTTGATCAAGTAAGGCCAAAATAGATAAATTAGCGATGATACAAACTGGCCACGTGGCTTCCATGTCAGCATTCATTAGACCGTTTGTGAAGTAAATATTTTTCAGAGGGACCTATTTACAAAGTGACGCGGTTTTTCTCGCAATCATGACCAAAATAACTTCTGTACCGACTTATATACAATTGACCGGGTTTTTCTCGCAATCTAGCTTAGCTAATGGTGTAATATAGAGACTTAACAAAAAAAGTAAAACAAATGATGCACTTGAGATTCACTAGTCCACAATCTCAAACTGATTGCACAGTTTAGACCAACAACTTGAATAGTGCTCAGATTTAATCCATAAACTCATTTATTTGATCAAACAAGGCCAAAATAGATTAATTAGCGATGAAAAAAACAGACACATGGCTGCCATGAGAACATTCCTTAGGAAGTTCGTGAACTAAATATTTTCCAGAGGAAACTATTCACAAAGTGACCCGGTTTTTCTCGCAATCACGACCAAAATATTTTTATAGGGACTTATTTACAAACTGACCGGGTTTTTCCCGCAATCTAGCTTAGCTAATGGTGTAATATAGAGACTTAACAAAACTTTAAAACAAATGATACACTTGTGATTCGAACCTTTAATCACTCAAAGTTAGCAAGCACTACTAACCACCGGAGCACAATTTAATTTATCTAAATCTTTGCGGATGACTCTATAAATATTCACATAGAACCAGGAGATCCATGCAAACACCTGATATATTTCCTTCTGATGTTGGCCGATGGATTTCGCACTGTTGGGAATCAAACTCCCCACCTAATGCTGGATACTAGCGAAGCCAACCATCTGAGCTAGCGACATAATATAATTTCAAGGCAGCCCAAATTATTTTTAAACCCTAATGACAACAGTAAATCCGTTTACTCGAGATTTTTTTAGATGGTACGTCGCCCCGAAATCATTAGTTAAGGAGTACTCCTTGCGAAGATCACTCCAACTTTCCCAGGTTGCCAGAAGTGGCGCGCTGCATGTGCGCCACTTGTAGCAACCTGGGATTTTTCACTTTTTTCGTAGATCCGTTTATTCAAAATGTTTTATCTCTTAAACCGTGCGTCCAAATCTCGAACCGCTTTCGCCGTTGGATTGTTCGCGTCGAGATCTTCAAAACTAGATCCCATGTTGAGAGATTTTGACGAACTTCTCCTTCATGAAAAAACCGGACGAAAAAACCGAACGAAAAAACTGAACCGGGAGCACGGGTTTTTTCCCTTTCCGAAAGAGGCACGCCCATGCCTCGACGAAATCACAACCGTTCCTCTCACTGAAGCAAAACCGTGACTCTCGCGAAAGAAAAACAAACAGAAAACACATTTTTTTTCGTTTCCGAGGAGGCACGGCCGTGACTCTCACGAAAGCACAACCGTGCCTCTCGTGGAAGCAAAACCGTGACACTTGTGAAAGAAAAAAATAGAAAACACGCTTTTTCCGTTTCCGAGAGGCGCGGCCGTGACTCTCGCAAAAGAAAAAACGTGCATCTCGCGGAAGCAAAATCGTGACTCTCGCGAAAGGGAAAAAATAGAAACATCATTTTTTCCCGTTTTCGAGTTGCACGGCCGTGAATCTCGCGAAAGCAAAACCATGCCTCTCGTGGAAGCAAAACCGTGACACTCGCGAAAGAAAAAAAATAAGACTTTTTGCGCAAACAAAATTTCAAAACTTTGTTTGGTCTAGAAGCTAGGGAAGACAGGTGGAAAACCGAAACGTCAAAAAACCCAGAAAAAACCGTTTAAAAAGCCAAAAACGCGTGTGAAAAAAAAACAAATCCGGAGGGAGCGTCCAGAGCGCAACACGCGGCGAATGGCTAAGAGCGTGCCAAGTAGCGCTGATCATTGCGAGGCTCCCGAAGGAGCGCTCGTTAAATAGTTGCTCCCCCGTCGCCCGCATCTAGTCGCGATTAAAATTGGCAGTCGCTACTGCCTGGGCCTTAGCCCATAACCTGCACTATGGCCCAACTACCTCAGGGAAGAGCTCAAAAATAATTGACCGAGTTGGAATCGAAGGAAATCCCTATTTGCCGCACTTTGCGGCAAATTGTCGCCGTTTCGCACAGGAGGAGGCGCACTAGCGACT
>NW_025229751.1:0-2007 GCF_018294505.1 Triticum aestivum | reverse complement strand
AGATGTTCCCACTTTTAAAATTGATTCGCAAATTCAAAAAATAGCTCATGTTTTCAAGATTTGTTCGCAAATTCAAGATGAATTCCGGGAATTTAAAAATGTTCGCCTTTCAATTTTTGTTCATTAATTTAAATAATGTTCAGGAATTTCACTTTCCAAATTGTTCACAAAATAATCATGTCTACAAAATGTGTTCGTGAATTAAAAAATTGTTCAGGGAATTCCAAAAAATGTTCTCCTTTGAATATTTGATCACAAATTTCAAAAAATGTTCAGGAATTTCACTTTCCAAATTGTTCACAACAAACAATCATGTTTTCAAAATGTGTTCTTGAAGTCAAAAATTGTTCAGGGAATTTTAAAAAAGGTTCTCCTCTGATTTTATTTTACAAATTGCAAAAAATGTTCGGCAATTTCAGTTTCCAAACTGTTCACCAAAAGAATCATGTTTTCAAAATGTGTTCGTGAATACAAAAATTGTTCAGGGAATTTCAAAAGGTGTTCGTCTTTGAATTTGTTCACAAATTTCAAAAAATGTTCAGGAATTTCACTTTCAAAATTGTTCACAAAGAAAAATCATGTTTTAAAAATGTGTTCGTGAATTCAAAAATTGTTCAGGGAATTTCAATAAATGTTCGCCTTTCAATTATTGTTCACAAATTTCAAAAAATGTTCGGGAATTTCATTCTCCAAATTGTTCACGAAAATTCATGTTTTCAAAATGTGTTCATGAATTCAAAAAATGTTTGCCTTTGAATTTTTGTACCCAAATTTTAAAAAATGTTTTAGAATTTCACTTTCCAATTTGTTCACATAAAATTCATGTTTTCAAAATGTGTTCGTGAATTCAAAATTTGTTCATGGAATTTTAAAAAATGTTAGTAATGATGGTGGCTGGCGATGTTCGTCAGTAGCAAGAGGTTCAGAAAATGTGTTCGTGTTTATGGGAATCTTTTCTATGTGATGTTTTAAGTTTCGCCGCTGTTGTTTACCTATTTTAAACGCCACGCTGCCGTTATGAGATGAGAACTTGTGGGTCTAAGTGGCTAATGGCTTGCATACTGCATGCAACCAACCTTTGAGGTGTCAGTGTTCGAATCCCGGCGCGATCCACTTCTTTTTCTGCCTTTTTTCACATCGCAACCCGTGCACTGGAAATGGGCAGGCCTAGCCGAGTCACCATGTGCGAACCACCGACTGTTTACCGCAACGAGCGCTAAATAGGAGGTCCCGGAATCGAACTCACTACCCTTAACAAGTCCTAACGCTCTATCTCTACTCCTAATGGAGTAGTTGATGAATAGTCCGCCGGTTATTTTTCCCTGGTTTTATTTCGCCTCACCACTTTCGTTGGTTTTATTTCGCTGGTTTTATTTCGTCTTCCTCCCACCTGCCTTTTCGCTTCACCACCCACATAAACCCATCAGATTAGTTACCATATAAAAAATAAATCGCAATCAATCAAGTATTGATGGGATATTTCCTTATATTGATGTGATTTTCCAATCAAGTATTGATGGGATATTTCCTTATATTGATGTGATTTTCCCTTTCTTATCATCAATCATCTCTATCGCCTAAAAAAATGCGTAGCTTTGCTTTTCCTGCCAACCGACTGTTGGGGAACGTAGTAATTTCAAAAAAATTCCTACGTACACGCAAGATCATGGTGATGGCATAGCAACGAGAGGGGAGAGTGTTGTCCACGTACCCTCCTAGACAGTAAGCGGAAGCGTTATGACAACGCGGTTGATGTAGTCGTACGTCTTCACGATCCGACCGATCCAAGTACCGAACGTACGGCACTTCCGAGTTCAGCACACGTTCAGCTCGATGACGATCCCCGGACTCCGATCCAGCAAAGTGTCGGGGATGAGTTCCTTCAGCACGACGGCGTGGTGACGATGATGATGCTCTACCGGCGCAGGGCTTCGCCTAAACTCCACGACGATATGACCGAGGTGGAATATGGTGGAGGGGGGCACCGCACACGGCTAAGGAACGATC
>NW_025229750.1:18526-19550 GCF_018294505.1 Triticum aestivum | reverse complement strand
CCCCCCCTCACGGACGGCGACTACACGGTAGTAGACGTTCTGCGGTAACGATGCGGCGTCAATATTACTAAATACTCGGAGCGCGATAAAATCATGAGTTTTTTTTCACGACGCGGGCACATGTGCTATAGGAATGATGGTATTTTTTCATAATTTTTGGTGATGGAGAAGTATCCGAAAAATTCTCTCTACGCGGATTGCCCTTCGCGCATCTACGGCTGTGGCCGGCGGCCTCCGGGGGCTAGCATTACCGCCAAATCTTGCGTAGGCGGCCTCTCACAAGTCTAGAAGTGTTGTGGCGGTTGCAAACGCCCGGCACGCGTGTCCGGGGTGTGCCCCCCCTCACGGACGGCGCCGCCGCCTGCACCTGGAGGGGGAAACAGACGCGTGGGGTCTGCACGGAGGGGATCTTGCTGTGGGTCTAGCCCGGATGTTGCTCCAAAGTGTTCCTATGAGCTGACCTAACACAACCGGGTGGGGAGGTCCACTGGTCAAAGCCCGTCCGTGCAAACTCATAGGGCTAGATCCCGTGGTCAAACGCTACAGGGTTAGGCGGGACGGGGGCACTGGGGTAGCAATGCCACCGGAGCGTCGCACCGGGCCCTCATACATGCGGGGTGGTGTGGTGGCATGTCCGAAGAGGCGAGACGCGTCTCCGGGGCGTGGCCCCCCCTCACGAACGGCGATGACACGGTAGTAGACGTTCTGCGGTAACGATGCGGCGTCAATATTACTAAATACTCGGAGCGCGATAAAATCATGAGTTTTTTTGCACGACGCGGGCACATGTGCTATAGGAACGATGGTATTTTTTCATAATTTTTGGTGATGGAGAAGTATCCGAAAAATTCCCTCTACGCGGATTGCCCTTCACGCGTCTACGGCTGTGGCCGGCAGCCTCCGGGGGCTAGCATGCCGCCAAATCTTGCGTAGACGGCCTCTCACAAGTCTGGAAGTGTTGTGGCGGTTGCAAACGCCCGGCACGCGTGTCCGGGGTGTGCCCCCCATCGCGGATGGCGCCGCC
>NW_025229750.1:9695-14236 GCF_018294505.1 Triticum aestivum | reverse complement strand
CCCCCCCCCCTCACGGACGGCGATGACACGGTAGTAGACGTTCTGCGGTAACGATGCGGCGTCAATATTACTAAATACTCGGAGCGCGATAAAATCATGAGTTTTTTTGCACGACGCGGGCACATGTGCTATAGGAACAATGGTATTTTTTCATAATTTATGGTGATGGAGAAGTATCCGAAAAATTCCCTCTACGCGGATTGCCCTTCACGCGTCTACGGCTGTGGCCGGCGGCCTCCGGGGGCTAGCATGCCGCCAAATCTTGCGTAGACGGCCTCTCACAAGTCTGGAAGTGTTGTGGCGGTTGCAAACGCCCGGCACGCGTGTCCGGGGTGTGCCCCCCATCACGGATGGCGACGCCGCCGGCACCTGGAGGAGGGAAACGGACGCGTGGGGTCTACACGGAGGGGATCTTGCTGTGGGTCTGGCCCGGATGTTGCTCCAAAGTGTTCCTATGGGCTGAACTAACACAACTGGGTGGGGAGGTCCACTGGTCAAAGCCCGTCCGTGCAAAGTCAAAGGGCTAGATCCCGTGGTCAAACGCTACAGGGTTAGGTGGGACGGGGGCACTGGGGGTAGCAATGCCACCCGAGCGTCGCACCGGGCCCTCATACATGCAGGGTGGTGTGGTGGCATGTCCGAAGAGGCGGGACGCGTCTCCGGGGCGTGCCCCCCCTCACGGACGGCGATGACACAGTAGTAGACGTTCTGCGGTAACGATGCGGCGTCAATATTACTAAATACTCGGAGCGCGATAAAATCATGAGTTTTTTTTGCACGACGCGGGCACATGTGCTATAGGAACGATGGTATTTTTTCATAATTTTTGGTGATGGAGAAGTATCCGAAAAATTCCCTCTACGCGGATTGCCCTTCGCGCGTCTACGGCTGTGGCCGGCGGCCTCCAGGGGCTAGCATTACCGCCAAATCTTGCGTAGGCGGCCTCTCACAAGTCTAGAAGTGTTGTGGCGGTTGCAAACGCCCGGCACGCGTGTCTGGGGTGTGCCCCCCCTCACAGACGGCGCCGCCGCCGGCACCTGGAGGGGGGAAACAGACGCGTGGGGTCTGCACGGAGGGGATCTTGCTGTGGGTCTGGCCCGGATGTTGCTCCAAAGTGTTCCTATGGGCTGACCTAACACAACCGGGTGGGGAGGTCCACTGGTCAAAGCCCGTCCGTGCAAAGTCAAAGGGCTAGATCCCGTGGTCAAACGCTACAGGGTTAGGCAGGACGGGGGCACTGGGGGTAGCAATGCCACCGGAGCATCGCACCGGGCCCTCATACATGCGGGGTGGTGTGGTGGCATGTCCGAAGAGGCGGGACGCGTCTCCGAGGCGTGCCCCCCCCCTCACGGACGGCGATGACACGGTAGTAGACGTTCTGCGGTAACGATGCGGCGTCAATATTACTAAATACTCGGAGCGCGATAAAATCATGAGTTTTTTTGCACGTCGCGGGCACATGTGCTATAGGAACAATGGTATTTTTTCATAATTTATGGTGATGGAGAAGTATCCGAAAAATTCCCTCTACGCGGATTGCCCTTCACGCGTCTACGGCTGTGGCCGGCGGCCTCCGGGGGCTAGCATGCCGCCAAATCTTGCGTAGACGGCCTCTCACAAGTCTGGAAGTGTTGTGGCGGTTGCAAACGCCCGGCACGCGTGTCCGGGGTGTGCCCCCCATCACGGATGGCGCCGCCGCCGGCACCTGGAGGAGGGAAACGGACGCGTGGGGTCTACACGAAGGGGATCTTGCTGTGGGTCTGGCCCGGATGTTGCTCCAAAGTGTTCCTATGGGCTGAACTAACACAACCGGGTGGGGAGGTCCACTGGTCAAAGCCCGTCCGTGCAAAGTCAAAGGGCTAGATCCCGTGGTCAAACGCTACAGGGTTAGGCGGGACGGGGGCACTGGGGGGTAGCAATGCCACCCGAGCGTCGCACCGGGCCCTCATACATGCAGGGTGGTGTGGTGGCATGTCCGAAGAGGCGGGACGCGTCTCCGGGGCGTGCCCCCCCCTCACGGACGGCGATGACACAGTAGTAGACGTTCTGCGGTAACGATGCGGCGTCAATATTACTAAATACTCGGAGCGTGATAAAATCATGAGTTTTTTTTGCACGACGCGGGCACATGTGCTATAGGAATGATGGTATTTTTTTCATAATTTTTGGTGATGGAGAAGTATCCGAAAAATTCCCACTACGCGGATTGCCCTTCGCGCGTCTACGGCTGTGGCCGGCGGCCTCCAGGGGCTAGCATTACCGCCAAATCTTGCGTAGGCGGCCTCTCACAAGTCTAGAAGTGTTGTGGCGGTTGCAAACGCCCGGCACGCGTGTCCGAGGTGTGCCCCCCCTCACGGACGGCGCCGCCGCCGGCACCTGGAGGGGGGAAACAGACGCGTGGGGTCTGCACGGAGGGGATCTTGCTGTGGGTCTGGCCCGGATGTTGCTCCAAAGTGTTCCTATGGGCTGACCTAACACAACCGGGTGGGGAGGTCCACTGGTCAAAGCCCGTCCGTGCAAAGTCAAAGGGCTAGATCCCGTGGTCAAACGCTACAGGGTTAGGCGGGACGGGGGCACTGGGGGGTAGCAATGCCACCCAAGCGTCGCACCGGGCCCTCATACATGCAGGGTGGTGTGGTGGCATGTCCGAAGAGGCGGGACGCGTCTCCGGGGCGTGCCCCCCCCCCCTCACGAACGGCGATGACACGGTAGTAGACGTTCTGCGGTAACGATGCGGCGTCAATATTACTAAATACTCGGAGCGCGATAAAATCATGAGTTTTTTTGCATGACGCGGGCACATGTGCTATAGGAACGATGGTATTTTTTCATAATTTTTGGTGATGGAGAAGTATCCGAAAAATTCCCTCTACGCGGATTGCCCTTCACGCGTCTACGGCTGTGGCCGGCAGCCTCCGGGGGCTAGCATGCCGCCAAATCTTGCGTAGACGGCCTCTCACAAGTCTGGAAGTGTTGTGGCGGTTGCAAACGCCCGGCACGCGTGTCCGGGGTGTGCCCCCCATCACGGATGGCGACGCCGCCGGCACCTGGAGGAGGGAAACGGACGCGTGGGGTCTACACGGAGGGGATCTTGCTGTGGGTCTGGCCCGGATGTTGCTCCAAAGTGTTCCTATGGGCTGAACTAACACAACCGGGTGGGGAGGTCCACTGGTCAAAGACCGTCCGTGCAAAGTCAAAGGGCTAGATCCCGTGGTCAAACGCTACAGGGTTAGGCGGGACGGGGGCACTGGGGGGTAGCAATGCCACCCGAGCGTCGCACCGGGCCCTCATACATGCAGGGTGGTGTGGTGGCATGTCCGAAGAGGCGGGACGCGTCTCCGGGGCGTGCCCCCCCCCCTCACGGACGGCGATGACACAGTAGTAGACGTTCTGCGGTAACGATGCGGCGTCAATATTACTAAATACTCGGAGCGTGATAAAATCACGAGTTTTTTTTTGCGCGACGCGGGCACATGTGCTATAGGAACGATGGTATTTTTTCATAATTTTTGGTGATGGAGAAGTATCCGAAAAATTCCCTCTACGCGGATTGCCCTTCGCGCGTCTACGGCTGTGGCCGGCGGCCTCCGGGGGCTAGCATTACCGCCAAATCTTGCGTAGGCGGCCTCTCACAAGTCTAGAAGTGTTGTGGCGGTTGCAAACGCCCGGCACGCGTGTCCGGGGTGTGCCCCCCCTCACGGACGACGCCGCCGCCGGCACCTGGAGGGGGGAAACAGACGCGTGGGGTCTGCACGGAGGGGATCTTGCTGTGGGTCTGGCCCGGATGTTGCTCCAAAGTGTTCCTATGGGCTGACCTAACACAACCGGGTGGGGAGGTCCACTGGTCAAAGCCCGTCCGTGCAAAGTCAAAGGGCTAGATCCCGTGGTCAAACGCTACAGGGTTAGGCGGGACGGGGGCACTGGGGGTAGCAATGCCACCCGAGCGTCGCACCGGGCCCTCATACATGCAGGGTGGTGTGGTGGCATGTCCGAAGAGGCGGGACGCGTCTCCGGGGCGTGCTCCCCCCCCCCCTCACGGACGGCGACTACACGGTAGTAGACGATCTGCGGTAACGATGCGGCGTCAATATTACTAAATACTCGGAGCGCGATAAAATCATGAGTTTTTTTCACGACGCGGGCACATGTGCTATAGGAATGATGGTATTTTTTCATAATTTTTGGTGATGGAGAAGTATCCGAAAAATTCTCTCTACGCGGATTGCCCTTCGCGCATCTACGGCTGTGGCCGGCGGCCTCCGGGGGCTAGCATTACCGCCAAATCTTGCGTAGGCGGCCTCTCACAAGTCTAGAAGTGTTGTGGCGGTTGCAAACGCCCGGCACGCGTGTCCGGGGTGTGCCCCCCCTCACGGACGGCGCCGCCGCCGGCACCTGGAGGGGGGAAACAGACGCGTGGGGTCTGCACGGAGGGGATCTTGCTGTGGGTCTAGCCCGGATGTTGCTCCAAAGTGTTCCTATGGGCTGACCTAACACAACCGGGTGGGGAGGTCCACTGGTCAAAGCCCGTCCGTGCAAACTCA
>NW_025229750.1:0-1574 GCF_018294505.1 Triticum aestivum | reverse complement strand
CGGATGGCGCCGCCGCCGGCACCTGGAGGAGGGAAACGGACGCGTGGGGTCTACACGAAGGGGATCTTGCTGTGGGTCTGGCCCGGATGTTGCTCCAAAGTGTTCCTATGGGCTGAACTAACACAACCGGGTGGGGAGGTCCACTGGTCAAAGCCCGTCCGTGCAAAGTCAAAGGGCTAGATCCCGTGGTCAAACGCTACAGGGTTAGGCGGGACGGGGGCACTGGGGGGTAGCAATGCCACCCGAGCGTCGCACCGGGCCCTCATACATGCAGGGTGGTGTGGTGGCATGTCCGAAGAGGCGGGACGCGTCTCCGGGGCGTGCCCCCCCCCCCCCTCACGGACGGCGATGACACAGTAGTAGACGTTCTGCGGTAACGATGCGGCGTCAATATTACTAAATACTCGGAGCGTGATAAAATCATGAGTTTTTTTTGCACGACGCGGGCACATGTGCTATAGGAATGATGGTATTTTTTTCATAATTTTTGGTGATGGAGAAGTATCCGAAAAATTCCCACTACGCGGATTGCCCTTCGCGCGTCTACGGCTGTGGCCGGTGGGCTCCAGGGGCTAGCATTACCGCCAAATCTTGCGTAGGCGGCCTCTCACAAGTCTAGAAGTGTTGTGGCGGTTGCAAACGCCCGGCACGCGTGTCCGAGGTGTGCCCCCCCTCACGGACGGCGCCGCCGCCGGCACCTGGAGGGGGGAAACAGACGCGTGGGGTCTGCACGGAGGGGATCTTGCTGTGGGTCTGGCCCGGATGTTGCTCCGAAGTGTTCCTATGGGCTGACCTAACACAACCGGGTGGGGAGGTCCACTGGTCAAAGCCCGTCCGTGCAAAGTCAAAGGGCTAGATCCCGTGGTCAAACGCTACAGGGTTAGGCGGGACGGGGGCACTGGGGGGTAGCAATGCCACCCGAGCGTCGCACCGGGCCCTCATACATGCAGGGTGGTGTGGTGGCATGTCCGAAGAGGCGGGACGCGTCTCCGGGGCGTGCCCCCCCCTCACGAACGGCGATGACACGGTAGTAGACGTTCTGCGGTAACGATGCGGCGTCAATATTACTAAATACTCGGAGCGCGATAAAATCATGAGTTTTTTTGCATGACGCGGGCACATGTGCTATAGGAACGATGGTATTTTTTCATAATTTTTGGTGATGGAGAAGTATCCGAAAAATTCCCTCTACGCGGATTGCCCTTCACGCGTCTACGGCTGTGGCCGGCAGCCTCCGGGGGCTAGCATGCCGCCAAATCTTGCGTAGACGGCCTCTCACAAGTCTGGAAGTGTTGTGGCGGTTGCAAACGCCCGGCACGCGTGTCCGGGGTGTGCCCCCCATCGCGGATGGCGCCGCCGCCGGCACCTGGAGGGGGGAAACGGACGCGTGGGGTCTACACGGAGGGGATCTTGCTATGGGTCTGGCCCGGATGTTGCTCCAAAGTGTTCCTATGGGCTGAACTAACACAACCGGGTGGGGAGGTCCACTGGTCAAAGCCCGTCCGTGCAAAGTCAAAGGGCTAGATCCCGTGGTCAAACGCTACAGGGTTAGGTGGGACGAGGGCACTGGGGGG
>NW_025229749.1:18929-19551 GCF_018294505.1 Triticum aestivum | reverse complement strand
GCTCGGGTGGCATTGCTACCCCCCCAGGGCCCCCGCCCCGTCTAACCCTGTAGCGTTTGACCACGGGATCTAGCCCTTTGACTTTGCATGGACGGGCTTTGAGCAGTGGACCTATCCACCCGGTTGTGTTAGGTCAGCCCATAGGAACACTTTGGAGCAACATCCGGGCCAAACCCACAGCAAGATCCCCTCCGCGTAGACCCGACGCGTCCGTTTCCCTCCCTCCAGGTGCCGCCGGCGGCGCCGTCCGTGAGGGGGGGCACCCCTCGGAGACGCGTGCTGGGCGTTTGCACCCGCCACAACACTTCCAGACTTGTGAGCGGCCGCCTATGCAAGATTTGGCGGCATGCTAGGCCCCGGATGCCGCCGGCCACAGTCGTAGACACGCGAAGAGCAATCCTCGTAGAGGGAATTGTTCAGATACTTCTCCATCACGAACAATTATGAAAAATTACCATCAGTCATACAACACATGTGCCCACGTCGTGTAAAAAACTCATTATTTTATCGCGCTCCAAATATTTAATAATATTCACGCCGCATCGTTACCGCAGAACGTCTACTACTGTGTCACCGCCGTCCGTGAGGGGGGCACAACCCGGAGACGCGTGCCGCCTCTTCA
>NW_025229749.1:17161-18282 GCF_018294505.1 Triticum aestivum | reverse complement strand
CAAGATCCCCTTCGTGTAGACCTGACGTGTCCGTTTCCCCCCTCTAGGTGCCGGCGGTGGCGCCGTCCGTGAGGGGGGCACACCTCGGAGATGCGTGCCGCCTCTTCGGACATGCCACCACACCATCCCGCATGTATGAGGGCCCGGTGCGAAGCTCGAGTGGCATGGCTATCTCCCCAGGGCCCCCGCCCCATCTAACCCTGTAGCGTTTGACCACGGGATCTAGCCCTTTGACTTTGCACGGACGGGCTTTGAGCAGTGGACCTATCGACCCAGTTGTGTTAGGTTAGCCCATAGGAACAGTTTGGAGCAACATCCGGGCCAAACCCACAGCAAGATCCCCTCCGTGTAGACCCAACGCGTCTGTTTCCCCCCTCTAGGTGTCGGCGGCGGTGCCTTCCGTGAGGGGGGGCACACCTCGGAGACACGTGCCGGGCGTTCGCACCCGCCACAACACTTCCAGACTTGTGAGAGGCCGCCTACGCAAGATTTGGCGGCATGCTAGCCCCCGGAGGCCGCCGGCAATAGTCGTAGACACGTGAAGAGCAATCCTCGTAGAGGGAATTGTTCAGATACTTCTCCATCACGAACAATTATGAAAAATTACCATCAGTCATACAACACATGTGCCCACGTCGTGTAAAAAACTCATGATTTTATCGCGCTCTGAGTATTTAATAATATTCACGCCGCATCGTTACCGCAGAACGTCTACTACCGTGTCATCGCCGTCCGTGTGGGGGGCATACCCGGAGACGCGTACTGCCTCTTCGGACATGCCACCACACCACCCCGCATGTATGAGGTCCCAGTGCGACGCTCCGGTGGCATTCCTACCCCCCAGGGCCCCCGTCCCGCCTAACCCTGTAGCGTTTGACCACGGGATCTAGCCCTTTGACTTTGCACAGACGGGCTTTGACCAGTGTACCTCTCCACCCGGTTGTGCTAGGTCAGCCCATAGGAACACTTTGGAGCAACATCCGTGCCAGACCCACAGCAAGATGCCCTCCGTGTAGACCCGGCGCGTCCGTTTCCCCCCTCCAGGTGCCGGCGGTGGCGCCGTCTGTGAGGGGGGGGCACACCTCGGAGACGCGTGCCGGCTCTTTGGACATGCCACCACA
>NW_025229749.1:10074-10888 GCF_018294505.1 Triticum aestivum | reverse complement strand
CCCCCAGGGCCCCCGCCCCGTCTAACCCTGTAGCGTTTGACCACGGGATCTAGCCCTTTGACTTTGCACGGACGGGCCTTTGAGCAGTGGACCTATCCACCCGGTTGTGTTAGGTCAGCCCATAGGAACACTTTGGAGCAACATCCGGGCCAAACCCACAGCAAGATCCCCTCCGCGTAGACCCGACGCGTCCGTTTCCCTCCCTCCAGGTGCCGCGGCGGCGCCGTCCGTGATGGGGAGCAGCCGTCGGAGACGCGTGCTGGGCGTTTGCACCCACCACAACACTTCCAGACTTGTGAGAGGCCGCCTACGCAAGATTTGGCGGCATGCTAGCCCCCGGATGCCGCCGGCCACAGTCGTAGACACGCGAAGAGCAATCCTCGTAGAGGGAATTGTTCAGATACTTCTCCATCACGAACAATTATGAAAAATTACCATAAGTCCTACAGCACATGTCCCCACGTCGTGTAAAAAACTCATGATTTTATCACGCTCCGAGTATTTAATAATATTCACGCCGCATCGTTACCGCAGAACGTGTACTACCGTGTCATCGCCGTCCATGAGGGGGGGGCACAACCCGGAGACGCGTGCCGCCTCTTCGGACATGCCACCACACCACCCTGCATGTATGAGGTCCCGGAGCGACGCTCCGGTGGCATTGCTACCCCTCCCCCAGGGCCCCTGTCCCGCCTAACCCTGTAGCGTTTGACCACGGGATCTAGCCCTTTGACTTTGCACGAACGGGCTTTGACCAGTGGACCTCTCCACCCTGTTGTGTTATGTCAGCCCATAGGAAAACTTTGGAGCAACA
>NW_025229749.1:0-1399 GCF_018294505.1 Triticum aestivum | reverse complement strand
CCCCTCCAGGTGCCGGCGGCGGCGCCGTCCGTGAGGGGGGCACCCCTCGGAGACGCGTGCCGCCTCTTTGGACATGCCACCACACCACCCCGCATGTATGAGGGCCCGGTGCGACGCTCGGGTGGCATTGCTACCCCCCCAGGGCCCCCGCCCCGTCTAACCCTGTAGCGTTTGACCACGGGATCTAGCCCTTTGACTTTGCATGGACGGGCTTTGAGCTGTGGACCTATCCACCCGGTTGTGTTAGGTCAGCCCATAGGAACACTTTGGAGCAACATCCGGGCCAAACCCACAGCAAGATCCCCTCCGCGTAGACCCGACGCGTCCGTTTCCCTCCCTCCAGGTGCCGCCGGCGGCGCCGTCCGTGAGGGGGGGCACCCCTCGGAGACGCGTGCTGGGCGTTTCCACCCGCCACAACACTTCCAGACTTGTGAGAGGCCGCCTACGCAAGATTTGGCGGCATGCTAGCCCCCGGATGCCGCCGACCACAGTCGTAGACACGCGAAGAGCAATCCTCGTAGAGGGAATTGTTCAGATACTTCTCCATCACGAACAATTATGAAAAATTACCATAAGTCCTACAGCACATGTCCCCACATCGTGTAAAAAACTCATGATTTTATCGCGCTCCGAGTATTTAACAATATTCACGCCGCATCGTTACCGCAGAACGTCTACTACCGTGTCATCGCCGTCCGTGAGGGGGGGGCACAACCCGGAGACGCGTGCCGCCTCTTCGGACATGCCACCGTACCACCCCGCATGTATGAGGTCCCGGTGCTATGCTACGGTGGCATTGCCACCCCCCCTAGGGCCCCCGTACCGCCTAACCATGTAGCGTTTGACCACGGGATCTAGCCCTTTGACTTTGCACGAACAGGCTTTGACCAGTGGACCTCTCCACCCGGTTGTGTTAGGTCAGCCCATAGGAAAACTTTGGAGCAACACCCGGGCCAGACCCACAGCAAGATCCCCACCGTGTAGACCCGACGAGTCCGTTTCCCCCTCCAGGTGCCGGCGGCGGCGCCGTCCGTGAGGGGGTGGGGCACATCCCGGAGACGCGTGCCGGCGTTTGCACCCGCCACAGGGCGTTTGCACCCGCCACAACACTTCCAGACTTGTGAGAGGCCGCCTACGCAAGATTTGGCGGCATGCTAGCCCCCGGAGGCCGCCGGCCACAGTTGTAGACACGCGAAGAGCAATCCGCGTAGAGGGAATTGTTCAGATACTTCTCCATCACGAACAATTATGAAAAATTACCATCAGTCCTACAGCACATCTGCCCACGTCGTGTAAAAAACTCATGATTTTATCGCGCTCCGAGTATTTAATAATATTCACGCCGCATCGTTACCGCAGAACGTCTACGACCGTGTCATCGCCGTCCGTGAGGGGGGGG
>NW_025229748.1:17561-19557 GCF_018294505.1 Triticum aestivum | reverse complement strand
TAATCATTTTTAAAATACTTACCATACCACTAAACATTTTCGCCGATTGCTTACATTTTTTCATTAAAACAATTATCAGCATGTAGCTCCACTAGGCATGTTCATCAAGCTCGGAAAAGGGTATATGTACACAGCAGTGATAATATTATCGATGACAGCCACATAGGTATTGTTTGTTTAATCATTTTATCTTTAACCACTCCCTCCATTTTTATTTATTCCGCATATTAGCTCTAGTCAAAGTCATACTTTTTAAACTTTCACTAAGTTTGTAGACAAAAATATTAACATTTACAATAAGAAATAAACACCATTAGATTCATTATTGAATATAGTTACACACCATATAAATTTGTTATTGGAAATGTTCATATTTTTTTCTATAAACTTTGTCAAAGTTTAAGAATTTTGAATAAAGTCAAATCTAATATGTGGAGTAAATAAAAACCGAGGTAGTGTATACCAATATATAGTTATTTTGGAACTGAAAGAACTTCCTCCCCTAAATCAGGCATAAACAAGAAGCATCAGAACCACCATCCAGGCAGTTCTTTTCATGACGGCGACCACTACAATCAAGAAGTTTCACAGGATAGAGTAGATTGGGCCACCAACTCTTCCGCTGACCTAATGACCCTTGTGTACTATAACGATAAGCTATTTTCCAGCATAGTACTAGCTTACGAGGATTGCACAGGAGTTTGTTTCTCACAATTAACGGACACTACTCCACCACCCATAGATCTATCATGCAAATCATTTGTGTCTTATCCATGGTCTTCCCCTTCAACGACACAAGCTCCCCCGCCCGAGTCAAGCAAAATCATTGCATTCTTCATCTCCAATGACCAGTCTGAAAACATGTCGAGGTAATATTCCATCAAAAAACACAAACATGTGATGTTCACTCATACTTATTAATTCATGCATCCTCCATCCACCTCCTTGTATACCAGGACATGGGTCGAGCACCCCACCCCTAGGCTCTTGATTTTGCAGGGGAATATTTTACGTGACCAGATCATCGGTAAAGAGGCTATAAGCCATGAATGCTTCACTCTAATTGTTCGCCGTTTAGCTATGATCGAATGCATCAATTCCAAAGATGGAGATTATGCAATTTGGCGAAAGCTCATCGAACCAGACTTTGCGGTACATCTCGACATGCTAGATTTTATATGATCATGAACTTTAATCCCCCCAGGATCTGAACCTCGGACAGTAACACAACTTGGTTGTAGACACTTGTCATCCGCAACATAGACCCAAAGTTCGCCGTCTCAGTCCAGATCGAACTACTAATGGAGAAACACATCGACCAGTGTCGAATAGTAGGTTACCTTTTTTTCCTCCCCCCCCCCAATGCTTGTTATCGTTATAAACAATACTCATCATCTCCCCCATTACAATGCAGTTCATCTTCCACGCCCCTCTGCATTATGGATGGTGCAGTTATATATTAGACATGTTGAGGAAGAGGATAGTCGTGCTCGACCCTCAAGCAGGCCCATTTGGTTTTACGACTAACAGAGTAAAGTTTCATGAACAAATCAGTCATTCTATCCATGCGGCATTCTTCAGATGTGTGGAATCCATCTTCTCAAGCTGGCCTTGCAGTCCTAATGGATGGACCAGAGAGTTCCCTACTTTGATGATAGAGAAAATCAAAAGGTTTGTCCATACGTTTCTATTATTTTGCGGCTTAGAACACATTATCATCATATTTTTCATGCCACCAGATGCTAACATTTCTTAGTATCATTTTCAGTGAGCAGTCCGGCATATATTCATTATTCATGGCGATGCACTATGACGGTGAGACACTCCTGAAACCGACTACTAAGGTTTGTAAAATGCACGAGAACTATTCAATCTATTCAAATAAATTCATTTAATCAAAACATTACGCATTTATCCTTTAGGACAACATATTTTGCTTTCGCCGAGCCATACTCCAGGATGTTATGAAGCTTGAGGATAACAAATTGGATGCTCC
>NW_025229748.1:14932-16151 GCF_018294505.1 Triticum aestivum | reverse complement strand
TACGGAACCGGGGCGTGGCTCCCCCGGCGAGAAGAACCAGCGGTTGACCTTGCGTTCGAGGAGTTTGACATGGTGGCGATCTAGGGTTAGCAGCTTCTCCGACAGGAGGGGATTTTCTTGGGACAGTGGATGCGAGACCAGCTACCAGCATTTGATGCTGGAACCATATTTATGGCCACGTTGTAACGGCTCACCCTCGGGCCTGCTCGACCAGGTCGACCACATTTTCTGGCCTCACCCCGATCCGCCCTAACAGTGAGCACCACCACCACAGCCCAGCCCCACTAGTACATACATTTCCCTTGGCCGAAACAAGTGCATGCTCGTCGTGCCGGCCGAAGCAATCCGCTGGTAAACGCCCCAGTCATCGCATGCGCTACATGCATGCATGCACACCGGACAGTTGGCCATCTGCTGTCCATTATACTCGCCCCGCTTGCATACACCTGCACTCAGTACCGCACACACTCACATCACACAAGGACTAGTTCAAAGAAGCAAGAACCAAGAACCAATATATTTCACTCCTCAACAATGGCGGCGCACTCAAGTATATGCAACTGCTAGAAGTTTGGAATCCATGAGTAAGTTTGCAAGTTCTGTATAATTCATGTATTCATTCATTCATGCTCCATCACTTTTTCCTTGTTTTTCTAGAACCAAAAAAACTTATTTGAACATTTTTCTACGGTCTCCAGGGGTCACTTCTTGGTTTAGTTTTTCAAGCACACCAACTCATGGAAGAACTAAGCATTTTCCCAATGAAAGGTGTGAGCCATAAAACTGATAGTTTCGGCTCGTTGAATCATCTCCTGTCCTGACATCAAGAATGTCTGTAAACAAGTTTTGCTCGGTCGTATCCATGTTTAGCAAGTGCAAGAGAGATTTAGCCTGCCAAACAGGGTTCAGTGGCGTGATGGGTATTCAAATACTTTACAAGTTAAATCTCAAACTAAGCGCATACTTAATGGCAAGAGTTGATGCAGACAAGTCAAAAATTGCATTAGACGAAAAGAGGAAGCTAAAAATAATAGATACAGACTTCTCCAACTTTTTTGGTTTGCCAGAAGGGAGGAACCAAATTTTGGCCAGCACGGCAGAATTATCTCCAGCTTGCATTCATTTCGTGAAGGAAGCAGAGGCCATTAACGAGAAAGGACCACATAGCTTGAAGGCGGTTGAAAATATATTGGCTAGACCTATATCTGAAGAAAGCACA
>NW_025229748.1:9701-14032 GCF_018294505.1 Triticum aestivum | reverse complement strand
CCATGGACATAGCTTCATTCAAAATGGCATACATAGTTTTCTGTGTAGGCACTGTACTTAATCCCGGCTCCAAGCACGATCACAGCTTTATTGATTATTGGTCAGCCCTACGAGACCCGACTGAAATAAACATCTATAATTGGTCTGCTTACGGAAAAGATAATCTAATCAGAGGTGCAACCAGATTCCAAGCCGACACGAAGGCGAATTTGACCGCCATAAACATTACTGGATGTCATCTGTATCTGCAGGTACAACAATTATTATTTTCTTGCACACCACATATATGAAAAATGCTAAAAAAAATTTGCCGTTTCATGTTCTTGTAGATGAGTACACTTGACAAGATATCGGTTTCATCTAAACTCATACGCCAAGGTGTTTTGCCAAGGGTTAGTTGTTTTGACCAGGACACCATGCTGAAAGCAATTGATGCGATCAGCACGCACATTGGCGGTGAGACCTCATTCTGTGGTGAAAATGTGAGTTAATTCCCACATCATTGTCATCGTACATTGGTTTGCCACCAGTCGAAACATATATGGATAATGTTTATGTTTTTTTCTTATTACCGAATTTAATATTTATTAATAGCAACTCATTCCTGTTAAATTTTAATTGAATGCAGTGCGACTTGGTTTCTTTATTTGAAGAAGAACATGTGCCAGATGATGTAGACATCATAAAGTGCAAAAAAATAAAGCTGGGCATGTCTAACTTTTCAAGAGACGGCTCCAACATTCATATGCAGTCACCACAGTTCCGCCAGCCTATAGTACTCGTTTTAACTCAAAGAACCGGGCCAAGGGAATTTGCTAGTCACCTAACTAACAATTACCCCGTTTTAGTAACTATAACAAATATGTCTACAGTTTTATTGTACTTAATACCACAACCTTCAATTGTGTTCCTTTCACTTACCATATTGCCACATATGCAGTCAGCTGATAACATGGGCATCATACTTCGCGAACACAATGCACGAGATAATGAATCAAACCCAGGTATCCATGATATCATTCGTCGATAAAATGGTTGACGATATGGCAAAAAATTGCACCTGTTGCAAATTCCACGGGAGGTTAGAATGCGTGCTAAAACAACCCAAAACGCGTTTAGGTAAAACATCGAAATCAGTACTACAATATACATCCTAGTTAATTATCAATTTACTAACTATTCTTTTCCATCCTTTATAACAACAGAAAAGGAATTCACAACTCTGTAAATTGCATGTTCCCGGCGAATAGCACTAGACAGTCCGCTAGCGAGACCAGTTCAACTGCTCGCAGTGCTTCGAAGAGGAGTCGTTTACCCGACCAGCATAGTGGCGGCGCTGGATCTGATAGCCTGCTTTCCATTCCTTCTCACGGTATTTTTTTCCATCCCCTCAATTTGATATATTTTTTCATTACTAATGATTTTACATGCACTTCATCAGCTAAGCAACCCTTCAGGAAAATAAGTATAGAGCAACCTAACTTCGAGACCACACATGATGGCACACAAAGAAGCAACAAATGTAGTATGGAACGAGCAACCTCTAACGCCCATGTAGAAGCGAAGGAGAAACTCGACCTTTTTATAGACGACCTAATAGCTTTGATGAACATTGGTTACCAAGATTCACAATCTGAAGATACATCAACAGTTAGATTCGGTCAGTGCTCCGACATCATGATAGAGAAGGTCGACATCACAGTTAGTTTGTTTGCGAAGGACCCATGGTCATTGGGATCATGCCCGCCAGTTGCCCATCCAACCGTCGCAAAAGCTGTTGAGAATTGGATTTCCGCCGCCACAGCAGCTACATTAGCAAGGCATGTAACATCAATTTTTGTTTGCATTAATTTTACGAAGGGTCAAAAATATTAACACATTTTTGTCCTTGTTGCATAATGCAGGGTTTGGTTTGATCACCCCACCCCCAGGTTATTGCGTATCGATGGTATAACTGTTAGGAAGGAAATCAGAGGGGGGGACAAACTTTGCCACGATTGCTGTACATTACTATGCAGGCGGATTTGCCAGGTTGATATATGTAATTCCATAGTTGGGAAGATGAAAGTGTGGCACAAATTCATGGAACCAGATTTTGCGGTACGTCAAGAATCCAGCTGTGAAAAAAATCAACAGGTCACGTTGGCAGATTACCGAAGGGCGACCCGGTACGAAATCATGAGGCTGGAAGGAAACAAGTCAGGGGTACCTACAGATACACTGGAGAACATCAAGCAGTCTTTCACAGTGATGTAAAACTAGTATGGAATTTGGCAATGTTTCCACTTTGCAGTATAATTTGTACACAATGATTTATTTTGAATTTACCAACTATCCATGCTTCGAAGATATTCATGTCTGTCAAGTGCCAATGTTTACTTTTTATCGCCATTGAATATATTGGCAATAACAAGTACTGTATTCACATATCTCATCTGCCATTAATATAACTCCAAAATGCAATCATAAATATCATTATCCATTTGTTAATAATTTTGGAGTGCCCCATAAACCGTTTCTTCTATATAACAAAAACAGAACGCTATATAATTATTTTCTGTCTCATATTCATTTTTTATCGCCACCAAGCCATAATATGGACTAACAATATGTAGTTATCCATACATCCACTTCTTATTCATCATTTAATATATTAGCAATAGATATTCCTAAAACAAACAATTACGACGGGTAAAATTTAGATGTATGGAGGAAGTATAAATAAAATGGATGACACGCCTTCTACATTTTTGCAGATACCACCTAAATCATGAATTTTTAACCTTGCGCAATAGTGGTACAAATACTCTTGAACACAAATAATTACGACGGACACAATTTATAACTATGTAAGACATATATGTAAAATGGATACCCCGTCTTGCATATTCTTGCAGATACCACCTAACTAAATTTTAGCGCGCCCCCTAACCCGTAGCTCACAAAGTTGATAGGTGCGAAGCACACAATATTTTTTATTTCATTATCTTTCCCTCCCACCAATCAATGCCAATGAATTTTTATAGTTGAATCCAGTTTTTGCACAAGGACTCTATTCCCCTAAAGTATCCAGAATGGTTTCCCCACTACAACAACATGAATTTTTTCATATCTTGAAATGTATCACAATGAGTTTTTGCACCATCATAGTTCGGGAAGAAAACAATTGTTATTTTTTAATATATTAGGAATAACAAATACCGACGTCAATTTTCTTACCAGCTAGTAATATACACCCAACCAGGCAAACAAAATTATTATTATCAATTTGTTTAATACTTTTGTTGCCCCAGTAAATTGTTTTTTCTACATAACAAAAGCAGAACGTTATATATTTAGTATATGTCTCATATTATTATTCTTATCAACTACCACCCATAATATGGACTAACAATATGTACACACATAATAGGTATCCACACTTGCACTCCCTAACCATAAATTATTGAAGCCAAAATATTTACTGTCACCATATATTGCAGAACAACAAAACTATTCCAAAGTAAACAATTACGACAGGCACAATATATAAATAACAAACAGTATTTCAGGATAGTACCCCGCGTCTTCGACATCTTGTCTCTTACCGCTTCGCTGAAGAAAAGGTTTATTTTACCGGTTTGCTCTACAAAGTAGCAAACAAGTTTATCATTAACCCGTAGTAAAATGAAGTGTGCATGTTTTCGTGAAGCAAATTATATGGATTTCATCATCCCCCCCCCCCCGCCCTCCCAATGAATATCGATAGGTCAACCAAATTTATGCACAAGTATTGAGTAAGGAAAACATTGGAAAATAAATAATATCCATCAACTTGCTTACAAGTTCAACATAAACTGAATCCGATCACAAGGATGTTTTCATCATCATAGTTTAATTAATAAAATCCTAGCACTGTAGTACATATCGTATTAGAATATTTTTTTATCATCATAGGGTTATTAAAAACGCAAGGAAAAAAATGGTAATACATATCATATTACAAGGTTATTTTCATCATGACATATTTATACGAAAATCAAAGCCAATGAAATATACAAAATGCACATCATATTAAAAGTATTTTCTCACCATATTTTTTTAATAGAAGCCAATCAATGGAACAATTCAAATGCAATCCATATTACAACAATATTTTCATCATCATGTAATTATAATAAAAAACCAAGCAATGAAAAATTCAAAACCGGCATCATATCCATATGTAAGGGGAACATTTTGTAGAATATACAACGGCCATGAAATTTAAATTGCATTGTTTAGTCCGTCCAAATAATTTAAAACAACGTCTATCAACTTTATGTGCAACAAACAAACAACTATTCAAAACC
>NW_025229748.1:7865-9691 GCF_018294505.1 Triticum aestivum | reverse complement strand
ACAAGTATTGAGTAAGGAAAACATTGGAAAATAAATAATATCCATCAACTTGCTTACAAGTTCAACATAAACTGAATCCGATCACAAGGATGTTTTCATCATCATAGTTTAATTAATAAAATCCTAGCACTGTAGTACATATCGTATTAGAATATATTTTTATCATCATAGGGTTATTAAAAACGCAAGGAAAAAAATGGTAATACATATCATATTACAAGGTTATTTTCATCATGACATATTTATACGAAAATCAAAGCCAATGAAATATACAAAATGCACATCATATTAAAAGTATTTTCTCACCATATTTTTTTAATAGAAGCCAATCAATGGAACAATTCAAATGCAATCCATATTACAACAATATTTTCATCATCATGTAATTATAATAAAAAACCAAGCAATGAAAAATTCAAAACCGGCATCATATCCATATGTAAGGGGAACATTTTGTAGAATATACAACGGCCATGAAATTTAAATTGCATTGTTTAGTCCGTCCAAATAATTTAAAACAACGTCTATCAACTTTATGTGCAACAAACAAACAACTATTCAAAACCCCCTTAAAATTTTCAAATTTGGCTGCAGTAAGAGCTATTAATTAAACAACAAGTCACATGCAAAATATGAGACCTAGAATTGTAATCAAAGCCTACACAAATTTCACATATGATTGATTTGTCACGATAACGTAGAACAAAATTTTGTATCAAATATCAAAATTCTTTGATTTATTATTTTCATCATGACATATTTATCAGAAAATCAAAGTCAATGAAATATACAAAATGCATATCATTTTGAAAGTATTTTCTCACCATAAATTTTTTAATAGAAGCCAATCAATGGAAAATTACAAATGCAATCCATATTACAACGATATTTTCACCATATATAATTATAATAAAAAACCAAGCAATGAAAAATTCAAAATCGGCATCATCTCCATATGTAAGGGGAACATTTGTAGAATATACAACGCCCATGAAATGTAAATTACTTGGTTTAGTCCGTCCAAATAATTTAAAACAACGTCTATCAACTTTATGTGCAACAAATAAACAACTATTCAAAACCCCCTTAAAATTTTCAAATTTGGCTGCCGTAATTTCACATGTGATTGATTTGTCAGCATAACGTAGAACAATCTTTTGTATCAAATATCTAAATTCTTTGATTTATAAGTTTGCTTCAGTTTACTGATCATCAACCTTTAGCCAATCAAAGCCAATGTAATATACAAAATACTCATCATATTAAAAGTATTTTCTCACCATATTTTTTTAATAGAAGCCAATCAATGGAACAATTCAAATGCAATCCATATTACAACAATATTTACATCATCATGTAATTATAATAAAAAACCAAGCAATGAAAAATTCAAAATCGGCATCATATCCATACGTAAGGGGAACATTTTGTAGAATATACAACGGCCATGAAACTTAAATTGCATTGGTTAGTCCGTCCAAATAATTTAAAACAACGCCTATCAACTTTATGTGCAACAAACAAACAACTATTCAAAGCCCCCTTAAAATTTTCAAATTTGGCTGCAATAAGAGCTATTAATTAAACAACAAGTCACATTGCAAAATGTGACACGTAGAATTATAATCAAAGCCTACACAAATTTCACATATGATTGATTTGTCACGATAACATAGAACAGAATTTTGTATCAAATATCAAAATTCTTTGATTTATTATTTTCATCATGACATATTTATCAGAAAATCGAAGCCAATGAAATATACAAAATGCATATCATTTTGAAAGTATTTTCTCACCATAATTTTTTAATAGAAGCCAATCAA
>NW_025229748.1:6783-7347 GCF_018294505.1 Triticum aestivum | reverse complement strand
GGAAAATTTCAAATGCAATCCATATTACAATGATATTTTCATCATCATATAATTATAAAAAAACCAAGCAATGAAAAATTCAAAATCGGCATCATGTAAGGGGAACATTTGTAGAATATACAACGCCCATGAAATGTAAATTACTTGGTTTAGTCCGTCCAAATAATTTGAAACAACGTCTATCAACTTGATGTGCAACAAATAAACAACTATTCAAAACCCCCTTAAAATTTTCAAATTTGGCTGCAGTAATTTCACATGTGATTGATTTGTCAGCATAATGTAGAACAAATTTTTGTATCAAATATCTAAATTCTTTGATTTATAAGTTTGCTTCATTTTAATGATCATCTACCTTTAGCCAATCGACCAGTTTCAGCATATGATGGAACAACCAAGCATACACAATCTCTGTTTTCCCATACATAACAATACAAAGTATACCAGTGAAATAAGAACCACACCAGCACAAAGACTGTTTCAAGACTACAAATATATCTGCCTCCTGAAGACTACAGAAATGTTCCACAACTCTTAGAATGGCTTCCATTTCTATGAACTAAC
>NW_025229748.1:0-6773 GCF_018294505.1 Triticum aestivum | reverse complement strand
CCCATTTTAAAATTTTCCCACGAAAAGTAAGCATGTGCTTATTAATCATCATCATCTATGAACTAAACCCCCAATTCTATCAACCAAGCTTATCCACTAGCAATTCAATTTACCACCAGTCCAATAGGAAGCACACTAGTAGAATAAGTCTTGCCATACTACAAATATATAGTACAATAAGGTGTCATTTTGTTCCATAGGAGATCATACTAAAAAATATATTACAGTACTACAAATATAAGTTTTTGCGACAAGCTAGAACAAAGCTGTCTTTAGGGAATTATGAAAGCATAGGTAATAGGATTGAAGCTTGATCAGCATGACCACCAGAAGCATTTGACGTCGCCGTTCATGAACGGAAAAGGAAACCTGGCTTCTCACCAACGTTGCCTTCCATCGTCAAGACTTGGTATGCCAACATCTTGCGCTTCCGGGCAAGATCCAACTTCAAAGGACGCACGACAAGGAAAAGAGTCTCTTTTAAGTAACGGTTTTGTCCAAACAGTCATCCAATATGAAATTTGACATGAAAAAAATGTCATAGAATTTTACCTCAGTCATATCATTATCTAGGCCATCACAAGTGAAGTGCCCTACGTAGTGCCACAAATAAGCACCTGATGCCGATCTTTTACCAGAACAACAACACTGATCAGAAATAAGTTTCATAGTATGTCAGTACATTCTTTAAACATCAACAGCTTACTTTGAACACGGCGGGTGCATGTTGTTGTTGAAGCGAATGTTCCACTCTGCTGGATCCAGTGTCCACCCCTCACTTTCGAACAGCCCCCAGCCTGAGCCATACCATCAAACATGAGCTCAATCGTCGCCCCGTGATTGGCGACATACGTTGCTTCATTAGCCCTTGTGTTCACTGGATCAAGGATGTGTAGGATCTTGTCACGCATGTCAAAACCATACCCATTCCAAGTATCCTCTAGTTGTACCGGAGACAATATCTACAAGGAACGACAATTTGAGTCACATATCTATATTAATCACAGTAGTAAATGGTGGATATGTATACCGCAAAGTAAAGTACAAATGTTTATGAAACTCACCAGCCTGGTGTGCATTGGTCCAAAGCCATGCCTTTTCGGTGTCAACAAGGTACGGATGTACTGGAGGTCTCTATTAGCAGCATTTGTGACGGTGAAGTTCATCTTCAAAAAGAAAACAAGAACAACCAAATTACTACCAGATAGATAAAACAAGTGCATTCAACATTCTTGCGTTTCTCTAGTTTACATACCCATAGTTGTACCGACACAAACATCGTCCAGTCTGGACCCTCAACCCCCCCCCCCTCATGGCTATCTCTTTTTCATTGAAGCAACGAACATCTGTCTCCATCACATCCAAATCAAA
The DNA here is from genome assembly GCF_018294505.1 of Triticum aestivum. Lineage (NCBI taxonomy): Eukaryota > Viridiplantae > Streptophyta > Magnoliopsida > Poales > Poaceae > Triticum > Triticum aestivum. Next base: position 5,402 of record NW_025229748.1, on the reverse strand, counting down.
TGCCACATTGTGATTGTACCTAGCCTTGAAGTTTTCTCCATTCATTCTAATCATGTACGGAGCGTCATGATGAAACCAAATTCTGCAAGAGAAAAAACATTCATAACAAGCAATGTTAGGAAATCATTGGATGTATTTATTTCTTTGAAATACGTAGGAACTATCGGGACATACTTTTTGTTTTCAGGGCTTTCACACTGCTGCACGGATTCATAGCATGCAAGTGACACTTCTTCGGAAACCTCAGTGTGGCGCAACCCCGTGTCAAAAGGGGAGAATGCAAACACAACAGGTTGTATAACTTGGGGCATCTCTGCCAGATGAAACCACATGAATTAATTTAATACTTCACATGACATATAAAGACCACAAACAGTTTTATCATATTGATAGTTCTAAGCATGAGCTGAACTAATCACCTGGCATCATGAGCGCATCAGGTAGAGGTGCCAGCTGGCAAGCAGATGCAAATGCTGCCCCCATATATGTTAGTGGACTTGAACGCCCAAGTTGTGGCAGATTCATCCCAGCACGTGCACTCTCTGGGTATGAATCGAATGCTGGTCCAGCTGAACTAGACCCAGTGTCTAAGTTTACCACACCTGCTTTTGTAATCAGGACAACACGAATTATATGTCAGTAAAACAGATAGTATTAATAAACAGACTATTCAGTATCAATGTATGCCATACATACCATCCATTGGCACATTTGGTGTAGCAAAACCAACAGACCTTGAAACTGGCACCCAAGCCTCTCCTGAAAGCATGCACTGAAATGGTTCAGCCATTGTTGAAGAACAACCAATCATGCCTGTTTATTATACTTCAATTAGTCAAAATCCAAAAATTACACTATGTATTTGGTAGCACTATGCACTCACACTCACCCACACAATTGTCATTACTGTTTTGCAGGCAATCAGATGTGGTCTTCTTATTGTTATCACCTAAAGAGCATTGCGTCGTCTCAATGTCGACCACCACTTCTGGAAAAGGAAATTTTAGTGTAATCATTATTGTTACCTTTGAGTCATTTAAAAATTACTTTAATTCCAAATACTAATATATTTTCTTAATTCGACCTTTAATGCTAACCCTCTTGTCCTTAATAAATTTTAGCTTTCATAGAAAACTTAGTTAAAATACCAAATGTCCTATAATAATCATATATCGAGACTGTTGCCTCTTTTGCATGTAAAAAAATGTATGTAGTAAATTGTCTAAAATCTAACTAATGTTTTTTTAAAAAAAATAATCGAAAGCACGGAAAGGAACAACATTTTTTGCATTTAGGACCATAACACGCACGCAACTATAGCATACAAATTCAAGTGTGCAGGAGCAGCTGTTGTAAAATGGGACTGGTCATGTTATTCTAGTTCCAAAATTCAAAATATGGAAGCACCAACATGTATGCACTAACACTGCTAGAAACAAACGAAACAAATCTGGTAATCCCATATTAACCTGACAGGACATCACCTATAACTGGAATAAGTTATTTTTAATAATAAATGACATAATAACAAGCATATTAGTTCATCTAGGAATCTATGAAAATCATTAAAAAATTACAATCATCAAGGAGAAAATTTTCCTTACAAAAATGTTCAACAGTGGGAGATGTGATTATTTGTATGTAGACAACACTTTGTTGAAGTAACATCATTTTTTCACATTTCAATATGCATGTATACATGCTTAATATAAAATCTTATATGCAAGAACACCATATCTGTTTGAAATAAAAAAATGATAAACAAGTTTTCATGTGACTCCATGTTGCTAATCCAGACAATGTCTTCTTGTTTTGCACATGTAAACAAAGTTGGATTATCGAATAATTGCAATTATATTTTTTTTCTGCTACTAGGGGTGCTATGAAAAGCAATTACTGACTCAAAACCAGTTAGGTGCAATTAATTATTATGAAAATCTCTGTATGCATGCTAAACAAAACAACATATCGTCACAAATGTTTTTTTCATAGCGAAGTATGGATATATATATTAACATTTATAAACCAAGATAGATCATGCATAATACATCCTTTTGGTGAAGGACATAAATCAAAATTTGAATTTTTATCACCTTTCCCCTTGTTGTCACGCATCGCTCGCGCCCCTGCACGCAGCATTATTTTCATCAGTTTAGATTGCCATTCAAAAGAACAATGCATTTTTCTTGATGCTGAATAAAAAAATTGTACTATTTGAAACATTAGTACATAATTGCCATTATTTACCAGAGTAACGTGTACCATGGTAGTTATGGTTGTACATGTGTCGATCCCCATCTCCAAAGGCACCCTCCATCCCTGACAGAGCCTTCTCAACTGCAAAACATAGACATTACTAGAGCATCAAATATATATAGTTACGAACAAGTTAATAAGAACTTGCAGTTAATAATGCATCTTCTGCTCAAGGCCGTAGAATCATGGTTTTCCTGCCCCTGCTAGCTGGAATGCATCACGCAAACCATTGTTAACTTCCTGAACGATCCCCCTGGTGAGCATATGCATGCGCCTGCGATTCCCTTCTGCTATGACCGCGTCCATCTGAGCACGCAGGCTTCTGCTATGCCTCTCAGAAGCTTCAAGTTCCTTCCCCAACGTCATCAACTTGTAGTCAGTCTCCGCATCAATCATGGCCATCTGTTGCTGCAGCACTCTTTCAGCTATATCACTTACTTGTCAAACACATAGCATTAATAGATGAACAAAGTTTTTCGATTTCACGGCAGAACATTTTGTGCCTAAACAATGTATGTGTCAGCACTGGTAGTTACCATCTTTTTGAAAGCCTCCATATCAGGACCTGGTTCTCCACCCACCCCACCTCCAGTACTCCCTGCATCGCTGTCGTGATCAGCACCAGAGCTGTGCATCTCTGTTGGTACCGCTCCATGGCCACCACCAGCTCCCATGCAGCTTTCCGAATGTTCTTGCCCCTGCGCACGAACGGCAGCAACATTAATTACACATTTGATTTTTTCCATTTATAGAAACTATTAATAAAACCAAGAATGTACGCGCCCTCACTCGGAGACAACAATAAATTTCAGGTGGTGCATAACGCCTGATGATTCTTTTTAGTCTGGACTGGCCGTAGGCAGCGATCCGCGGTTCTGCTAGGGTGACGATCTCGCTCGGCAAATACTCGCAAGAATCGCAAAATAGAATCTGGTATTTGATAGAAGCAAAGCTCAGTACTCTCCCAAACAAACTGATGGAAAGTTTATTTGTTGTTTTGCTGTTAAACGCAAGTATTACCTGAGGGATTAGCATGCACCCTTCAAGGACGATTCTTGCGTGGCCACGCTCGAGGCTGCGGCGTGCACGTCTAGTGCCGTGTCTGAGACCCTCTACGATGTACTCCGTTACATCGTACTTGTCTATTTCATCCGGGAACTGAACCATGTACAAAATCTCGTCCGCTACCTTGGCATACGGATCTTGAGGGGCTAGGAATGTTGAGAACGCTAACATTGTATATGCGACCTTTATTTTTCTCCTAACTGTCGGAGTAATTACTTCTCTTCTTGCATTTTGAAGAATCTTCTTCAAACGCAAAATCGAAATAGAAGCACATTTTGCATAATCATTCCCAAGCAGCTCGTGCACTCTCTCAAGCACCTCTAGTCTATTACGGAAACACATCCTACGTAAAACACGATTGCGGCCACCACCTCCAACTAGTCCAAGTATTCTACGGACTTCTCGTGCATTTATATCCCTATAATGACCACCTCCAACAGCACCCACACCCCCACCGGACGAATGCTCTCGTGGAGCGGAGATACGCCTCCTCGCCGCGTCTTTGGCCGGGCCAAAGAACCCCCTCCTCATCTCCAACTAGCTACCCTGCTCTCTCCTCCCCCGCTAGCTACCTTACACTCTCTCCCTAGCAGTGCACAGCAAGTACCTATGAGCAATGGTGTTCGTCTTGAAGAAGGCAGCTGGTGGTAATAAGAGAGGAGGGAGAAAGAGGAGGTCGGGGTGGGGATGTATTAATGGAGGGCAGGAACGAGCAGCCCCCTGCTCTGGCACAGCATGCATCGGTATTGATAGCCGGCTAGATTTTGCAGGATCTCACTAAGCCACCTCTCCACGCTGACGCACAGTGTGCATTGCTTCCCACCCACCACACGCCCATGTTTATTGCTGCTGCCATATCGCATGCAACGGTACAGCAGCCAGAGCCTTTTGTTTCGGCCTCGTCCATGCTCGCAGACCAAATGACATGTCGCGCACAAACCAGCAGTGAACGAACATTCCGACTACTGGTCCCAACCAGGAGTTTCGAATATATCCAAACGCGTAGATTTTGCGGTCGGACGTGTTGTGAGGCGACACGTGTTTTCAGGAAACGTTTTTTGTTCTTTCCCAACTAATTGATTTTTTATTTTTACAGTACGGATGTATTTTAGACAAAAAAAATCACGATCTAATTTATTAAGTTATATATAGCCACTTACTATCTGACAATCTTGATTTCCTTGCTATCACCAACGGTACTGGCTAAATTTTTTTCGTCATTTTATCCCATTCTAATTCATTAGTTGTAACTCTCATAGCACGTCATAAACCATTTATGTTGTCTGTAGACCGTTTTGTTAAGAACGAATGATACAAATCTCTCGTTGCCACCCATGCCGATGACGCCGACACTACTAGGGAAAACCCTATACACAGAATCTTAGCAGCAGCACTGCTAAAAAAGGAGCGCTGCTGCTAATTAGCAGTAGCGCGGGTGTGGAAAACGCGCTACTGACAAGTGTTTAGCAGTAGCGCGCTCTGTGTAACACGCGCTGCTACAAATATCGACCGAGAGTGCCCCCTCACCTCCATTTAGTAGCAACGCGGTATCGCTAGCAGCGCTATTGCTAAAGCTGTCGTAGTAGCGCGGTTTTTCTGAGGTCGCTGCTGCTAATTTTCAAATTGGACACACTCTTTGTCCCGGTTAGCAGTAGCGCTTCTGACAAAAGTGCGCTGCTGCTACTTTCTTATCAGCAGCGCGTTTTACGTTCCGCGCTACTGCTAATCCGCACCAACCCACCACCTTTTCCCCACCGTCCCCCCCTCCCCCTCCTCTCTTCCCTTTCCCCTACCTCCCACATGCTCCCACTCTCACTCTTCTTCTTCCTCAATACTTCTCCCCCATTACTCTCTCTCTTCTATCTACCTTTCTCTCTCTTCATTACTCCTACCTAACTACATCACCTCCATTAATGCATCTCCTTTCTCTTTTTCCTTCCCCTCCACTAGTTGAAGTTGTCTCCTCCCAAGTTAGGTAGCTAGGTAGATGTAGGATTTAGTTAAGTGACCTATTTGCCCCCTAATTAGGTCTATGTTTGTCAAGAAGAGCTTTGTGCACTTTTGATCTCCCTACAACATCA
>NW_025229747.1:12748-19573 GCF_018294505.1 Triticum aestivum | reverse complement strand
CTTCAAGCTTCCTAGTTGCGATGGCTCCACGATTAAGTCCTAGCCCAAGGACATCTGCCGTGACAATTCCACGACAGTTGGCGCCCACCGTGGGGCCAGCGCACGGTGGATTTGAGTTCTTGAAGGGCAGCTTCGAAGGGCTCAAGGGATACGCTGTGGGCCAGATGACCAAGAGTCGTCGCGGCAGGCTCTACATCGACGACGCGGACTGGGGCCCCGACGCCGGCTCACTGGAGTACGGGTACCGGGTCCCCTTTGGCGGAATTCATGTCTTCATTGGCAAGATGGATGAGCCGGGCCCCGAGCCGGGTCTCTGCGCCGATCTCATCGAAACGGCTCAGCGCGCCCGATCCGCCCGGGCCCGGCCTGCCTTAAAACGCGCTTTTGTGGGATGCATCCATGGAAGGCCCTCCGATCCATCTAGGTCTGGGGATGAGGCGGCCGCCGGCTCTGACGGCGAGTCGGCCGCTGATGAGTCAAACTCGTTGTACCAACTTCAAGATGGCAGGCTCATGAGTTATTCCGATGGCAACAGTATTCCGGACCTTTTTGAGCCGCCAAGTCAGGTCGGAGTTTTTATGGCTGGTGCGCAGCCTGTTCAGAACCCCGCTACCGGATCAGAAAATCCGGAGCCTTCCCCGGCTCAGGTGCTGATGGATCTCACAGATAAGATGACGGCCCTGTTAACTACCACGGTTGACCCGGCAGATCAAGCCCAGCATGACGCGGAGGTGGCACAGTTAAAATTGGACCTGATGAAAGCAAAAGAGGATCTTGCAGCAGAAGGGATCAGGCTGGCGGCGGAGCGGGCGGCTCTCGACGCCCGGGCTCAGTTGATTCAGGCGTAGTCCTTCCAACTCACGATGGATCAGAACGCGGCCAACGAGGTCATGAGAAGGAGGCATCAGAAGGCCCAGTCTCGACTCCCGCCGGTTTACGATCCGCGCAATCTATTCAACACGCCGGGTGCGGGATCCAGTAACCCACCAGGTGTCATTGCGCCCGGGTCGGGACCCCTTATTCAGCCACTAGTAATGGGGCCTCCCCAGGCGCCCCCTGCCCCGCCTCAGTATGTGCCAATACCCCCGGGTCGTTACGATAACCCGCTGGAGAACATGGTAGCAGCGGCAGCACGACTGGCGGCTCTTCCCGTTGACGGCAATTCTCCGGCAGCCGTGGAAACCCGCCGGGTCAGGGAACTCCTGCAGACGGCCCTAGCGCAGCAAGAGGCGTACTCCTACAGCCGGTACAGGATCCACTCAACTCCTCGCCCAGGCCAGAGCCCGAGCTACAGCCGGCACATGGTCTCGGCGACCGGCTCAAGTAATGTCCGACGCCATGGCCCGGCTCATGTTGGAACCTTCTACGCCGCAGACCAAGCACGGCAAGAGGCGGAGCAGGTGCCGCAATTGACGGCTTATCAGACCCCCCCGGCTTATCCAACGGCGTCCGTTGATGTGGGTATTTCTACCAGGACCGGGGGTGTCCCTTGTTTGGTGCCGGCCATCCGTAATGAACGTTTACCTAAGGATTTCAAGGGCCCTAGGAAGGTGCCTAACTATACAGCTGACTTACAGCCTGCGGCCTGGATTGAGAGTTATGAGATGGCCATGGAACTGCTAGAGGTCAGCGAGGCGGCCATGGCCAAATATTTCACCATGATGTTAGATGGAACTGCCCGCACGTGGTTAAAAGGGCTGCCACCGAACTCCATTGGGTCTTGGACCGAGCTGAAGGCCCGGTTCATTCAAAACTTCAAGGATACCTGTAGGCAGTCTATGTCAATTGTGGATTTGACTAACTGTAAGCAGCAGGAGGGCGAGTCCACGACCCATTGGGTTCGCCGGGTCAAGGAGATCATACATTCATCAGATAAGATGGACGCCGGCTCTGCAGTCTTGATGTTAGAACAGAATTGTCGTTTTGTGCCCCTAAAGATGAAGCTTCGGCGGCTTAAACGTGACTGCACGGATATGGGTACACTAATGGCGGCTCTCGTCAAATACGCTGATTCCGATGGTACCAAGGATCCCCCTTCAGATGATGAAAGGACAGGGAAGGGAAAGAAGAACGGCAATGGAAAGAGCCCTCAGTTTAACCCGGGGAATCAAGGAGGAGGCAAGCGCAAGGCCGATGGCAGCCTGGAGTTCGTAGCCAACACCCAAGGCAACAACCAGCGACGCAAGGGGAGGCCCCCTCCCCGAGGCGGCGGGTCAGGACCTTCTCTGGAGCAGCTGTTGAATGAACCTTGTCCGAGACATGGCTCTAGAGAGAAGCCAGCGACTCATCTGTGGAAGGATTGTGCTATCATGAAGGCCTTTAAAAACTACAATGGCCCGGGCGGCGGCCCAGGCGCAGGCGGCTCCGGCGCTGGCGGCTCTCATGGCCCGGGTGGCGGGTCAAATTCCGGTCCTCAGAACGGTCAAGGGGGCTTCAATCAACAGTCTGGTCAGGGTCATCAACAGCAACAGGGGGGTTATCAGACCAACCCGAAGCAACTTAGCGGTGGACAGTATCACGTGTTCACCACTAGTTTGTGCAAACGAGACGAGAAGCTTCACAAGAGGGCTATTAATTCTGTTGAGCCGGCGGTTCCACGCTACTTACGGTGGTCGGAGCAGCCCATAGTGTGGAGTAGGGAGGATCACCCTCCCCGGGTGGATAACCCGGGCCACCTGGCCTTAGTAGTGGCTCCTCAGGTGGGAGGCTATAAATTCACAAAGGTACTCATGGATGGAGGCAGCAGTATCAACATCCTCTATTATGAGACTTTCCGTCGTATGGGGCTAGTTGATAAGAACCTCAGCCAGTCAAATACTATCTTCCATGGTGTGGTACCCGGTAAGTCGGCTTATCCAGTCGGCAAGATCGAATTGGAAGTGGCTTTTGGTGATGAGAACAACTACAGGGTGGAGAAGTTGACCTTTGAGGTGGTCAAGATAAGAAGTCCATACCATGCTATATTCGGACGGCCGGCTTACGCCAAGTTCATGGCACGGCCGTGTTATGTGTACTTACAGCTCAAGATGCCGGGTCACAATGGGACCATTACAGTTCACGGCAGCCGGAAGGTGGCTCTGGAGTGTGAGGAAGGTGACGCGGCTTATGCAGAGTCTGTTTGTGCCACAGAAGAGTTGAAATTTTATAAAGACAATGTTGACCCAACAGATATGACCTCTCTGAAAAAGCCAACCACGGGGAATGAACCAGCAATGAAGTTTAAATCGGCCGATGAGACTAAACTTGTTGATTTTGTTCCAGGTGACTCGTCTCAGCAGTTCAGCATCAGTGCAAATCTGGACCCGAAATAGGAAGGCGCGCTCATCGAGTTCATCCGTGAGAATAGGGACATCTTTGCATGGAAACCTTCTGACATGCCAGGTGTACCTAGAGAACTCGCTGAGCACACTCTCAATGTGGATCCAAAATTTAAGCCGGTCAGACAGTTCCTTCGACGGTTTAACGAAGAGAGGCGGAAGGCTATTGGTGAAGAAGTGGCCCGGCTTTTGGCGGCCGGGTTCATTGTTGAGGTTTTTCACCCAGAGTGGTTGGCTAACCCGGTGCTCGTACTTAAAAAGAACGGCACCTGGCGGATGTGTGTGGACTACACGGACTTGAACAAGGCATGTCCGGCTGATCCTTTTGCTCTCCCCCGTATCGATCAAATCATTGACGCCACGGCAGGTTGTGCACGCTTAAGTTTCTTGGATGCTTATTCCGGGTATCATCAGATTAAGATGGCAGTTAAGGACCAGGAGAAGACGGCGTTCAGCACTCCCTTTGGAGCCTTCTGCTATGTGTCTATGCCCTTTGGACTCAAGTGTGCACAGGCGACTTACCAGCATTGTGTGCAGAATTGCCTTCATAAGCAGATCGGGCGCAATGTTCACGCTTACGTGGACGACATTGTGGTTAAATCCATCAAGGAGGAAACCCTGATAGATGACTTAAGGGAAACCTTCGACAATCTCCGGGTCTATAAGATGATGCTTAACCCGGCCAAATGTGTTTTTGGTGTTCCTGCAGGCAAACTATTGGGCTTCTTGGTTTCTGACAGGGGCATTGAGGCTAACCCAGAGAAGATCAAAGCTATCACTTCTCTAGCTCAGCCGGCATGTATAAATGACGTTCAGCGTTTGGCGGGTCGCATCGCTGCGTTAAGCCGGTTTATAAGCCGTTTGGGTGAGAAGGCTATGCCCTTATATCAATTGATGAAGAAAACTGATAACTTTGTCTGGAATGATGCAGCTAATACCGCCTTCGAGGATTTGAAAAAGCAACTGGCAGAGCCCCCCGTCCTTGCTGCTCCGGTTGATAAGGAGCCCTTGCTACTGTATGTAGCGGCAAACGCACGAGCTGTCAGCGTGGCTGTTGTGGTGGAGCGCAAGGAGGCAGGTAAGGAGCATCCGGTTCAGCGGCCGGTTTATTATGTCAGTGAGGTGCTCATTGAGTCCAAGCAGCGGTATCCGCATTGGCAGAAGCTCGTATATGGGGTATTTATGGCGAGCCGGAAGCTTAAGCATTACTTTCAAGGTCATCCCATCACTGTGGTCAGTTCCGCCCCTCTCGGTGATATTATCCAGAACAGAGAGGCTACAGGGAGAATTGCTAAGTGGGCTATAGAACTTGGACCTCATGACCTCAAATATGTGCCACGCACTGCTGTTAAGTCTCAGGCCTTGATAGATTTCATCAATGATTGGACAGAGTCACAAGTACCCGAGCAAAAGCCGGATAACACTTATTGGACTATTCACTTTGATGGGTCCAGGCAGCTGGAGGGCTCGGGGGCTGGTGTGGTCTTGGCTTCCCCTAAAGGTGACAAGTTCCATTATGTGCTACGGTTGATGTTTCCTTGCACTAATAATGCGGCTGAGTACGAGGCTTTGCTCCACGGTCTTCGGGTGGCTAAGGAGATGAGCTTAAGCCGACTGAGGTGTTTTGGTGACTCAGACTTGGTGGCTCAACAAGTATCAGGCACCTGGGATTCTAAGGATCCTCTAATGGCGGCTTACCGCCGCAAGGTTGATGCCATTGCCGGGCACTTTCAGGGATATCAAGTGGAGCACATTGACCGCAGGAAGAATGAGGCGGCTGATGCTTTAAGCCGGCTCGGCTCTCAGCGAAAGCCGCTGCCGCCTAACACTTTCCTGGATGTCCTATATAACCCTTCGGTTAAGTTGCCTACAGAGGAGGACTTGGCTATCCCTGACCCGGAGGCACGACTGGTGGCGGCTCTTCATATCACACCAGACTGGACAATGCCATATCTGGCTTATATAACCCGGGGAGAGGTGCCTGAGGATGAAATTCTGGCCAGGCAAATAACCCGGCGGGCTAAGTCAATGATTGTTATCGATGGCGAGTTGCATCATCGCAGTGTTTCAGGGGCATTCCAGCGTTGTATCTCCCCTGAGGAAGGTCAAGAGATCTTGCGCGAGATCCATGAAGGGGATTGTGGCCATCATGCCGGTTCAAAATCTCTTGTGGCCAAGGCTTTCCGTCATGGTTTTTATTGGCTGACGGCTCACGCTGATGCAGAGGACTTGGTCAGTAAATGTGATGGCTGCCAAAGGTTCTCCCGACGGGCTCATGTGCCGGCTCAGGAATTGAGGATGATCCCGATCACTTGGCCCTTTGCGGTCTGGGGGCTTGATATGGTCGGGCCTTTTAAACGGTCCAAGGATAAGAAGACCCACCTCTTGGTGGCAGTGGACAAATTCACGAAGTGGGTGGAAGCTGAGCCAGTTAGCAAGTGCGATGCAACCACGGCGGTTCAATTTATGAAAAAGGTGATCTTCCGTTTCGGCTTTCCACACAGCATCATAACAGACAACGGCACTAATCTGTCCAAAGGCGCTATGGAGGAGTTTTGTCAAAGAGAGCATATCCGGCTTGATGTCTCTTCAGTGGCACACCCCCAATCCAATGGTCAAGCTGAGAGAGCTAACCAGGAGATTCTGAAGGGCATTAAACCCCGGCTCTTGGTCCCTTTGCAACGGACGCCAGGTTGTTGGGTGGAGGAGTTGCCCTCCGTTTTATGGAGCATCAACACTACTCCTAACAGGTCTATAGGCTTCACGCCTTTCTTCATGGTTTATGGAGCAGAAGCAGTTCTCCCCAGCGACATCCGTCATGATTCACCTCGTGGCGGCTTATGTTGAGACGGATAATGAACAGGCGCGCCGAGATGCTCTGGACTTGCTGGACGAACAGCGTGATGTGGCAGCCGCCCGTTCAGCGATTTACCAACAAGACCTGCGCCGTTATCATAGCCGCCGGGTCAAATCCCGAGTCTTCCAGGAGGGCGACCTGGTGCTCCGGCTCATCCAGGATCAAACAGATGCACACAAATTATCCCCACCTTGGGAAGGGCCTTTTGTTTTCAGTAAGAACTTGCACAACGGGTCATATTACCTCATTGATATCCGGGAGCATAAGGACTCACGTAAATCTGAGGAGGAGACCCGTCGGCCGTGGAACATAGCTCAGCTTCGGCCTTACTACACTTGAGCTTCCGACTCTTGTGATGTACATATTTATCTCAGCCATGTATATATTATGATAAAGCAATAAAGCAGGACCTCTGTCCTTTGCTCTCTTCCAAAAATGTGTGTTGTTACATGCTGACTTACAGAAGATCCGGCTTATGATCATCTTCGAATCTAGCTGTAAGCAGTAAAGTCGCTTGGGGGCTTCCTGTTCACACATGGGTCGTATTCGAACCAAAGAGAACATAGCTGTCGATACCCATTTGATTGGCAAAGTGCCGAGCTCATTGGGAAGTTGCCTCTAGTCATATTTGAATCATAGTGTAACCCCTCT
>NW_025229747.1:9238-12738 GCF_018294505.1 Triticum aestivum | reverse complement strand
TTGTATCCCGGCTGATACTTGGTTAAATCGGTGTCGTTCCCGATGATGGTGGCCACCGGGCGCACAGCTTTCACACAAGCCGCGAAGTCCTTCTGGTCGAACGCTGAGCCGTCTTCTTTCAGGCTGGGATAACCCAGGGCGATGTCTGCCGGGTCTAGCTCCGGCAAGAAGGCTTTGGCCCGGCTCAGTGCGGCGATTGCTCCGGATCTCGCGGATGCTCGTCGTAGCTCCTGGATCCGCTGCGGCAGAACTGCGAGCCGGCGCAGGACTTCGGCCAGATGAGTCGGCACTTCATTCGACAGGGCCACCACAGCTAAAGCCCGCTGTGACCCGGTGTAGAGCTGTTCCACCAGGGTGTACACGGCCTTTAACTTGGTGACCACGCTCTGGTTCAAGTTGGCGCTTCTGGAACCTGTTTAACAACATCAGATGACCCGGTGGTAAGGATGAGTTAAGAGATGTAAACATTCCACTGTGAATGAAAGCCGGTGAGGCGACTTACCGAAGATGGCAGCTACCATTTGGGACACTTGGCGCTTTAGACCGGAGAGCTCAGCGGTCTTCTCAGTAAGGGCCTTCTCCGCCTGTTCTGCCCGGGTCACCAGTGCAGTTTTCTCCTCAGCCCAGGCCTTCCGCTCAGCGTCGAATTCAGTCTTCAACTTTTCCTGAGCGGCGATGCTGGAGACAAACTTGGCATTTGCCTTCCGGGTCTCCATCTCTTGTGCCTTCAGCCGGCTCTTGAGATCCGCCAGGTCTGACTCTAATTTCTTGCCAACAGCCTGCATATATTTCCGGGTTATTAACAGTCATCCTATAAAGTCCCAAGCGCTTTCCAAGCAAAGACACTTGGCACTTGGGGGCTAATGCATATTGAACGTATCTACCTATGTACGGCCGGCTCAGTTCAGTAAGCCAGAGTCTAAAGTCTACAACATATTCAAGTATAAGTCCTAGACTTGGGGGCTAGAATGGCAAGGATCACTATGCGGAAAGTAAGAGAACAGCAGAAGGTTACCTCAGATTTGTGTTGGATCTGGTTGACCATGGCGATCTCGGCGTCCCGGCTCTTGTGAACCTGGCTGATATAGCCTGAGACGAGTTCTCCAATACTTAAGTCGGTGTAGCTGGAGAGATCCAGATTCACCCGGTGGGGTTGTAGCAACTCCCCCCTTGCGGAGCATTTGGCCAGCGCGGTCGGCCTTCCCGGCTCAACAAACTCCGTCTGGGTAATTACCACGTCCGGGTCATTAGCTGGTGGGGCTTCAGGCGCCGTATCCATGGGAATGGCGGCTTCAGGGGTGGAGGCGACTGGCGGCTCTTGAGCCGTCGTCTCCGGCTCAGGCAAGTCGGGCACTCCGGCTGACCTGGTCTTCTTTACTCTTTTGGTGAGCTTTGCCTGGGCACTGAAAAGGCAGAAGTGTTAGGCATACAAAGGGTAAGTACAGACAGATAATGTAAGGAGATTGTTATTACCCGGGGGCAGTCTTGAAGGCCGGCAGACTTGACTGCATGGAGTCACCCGAGGAGGGGGAGGTCTCCTGGTAATTGGAGTCAGAAGAGTTGAGTGGCTGACGGATGACACCCGCCAACGGATGAAAAGGGTACAGGTGAGAAAAAACCTCAGTGCGGCGTTTCCTCGTTGCGTCGGGTAACCCAGTGGAGAGGTCGGTGTCCTTGCGGGCCCGGGTGTGACGCCGGCTCTCGTGAACCTGCTGCTTCAAAAGAAATTGAGGGTCTCGGTGAGCTAATCGATGGGAAAAGCTTATTTTCCGGGTTACCCTTCGGACTTTCAGCTGTGGTAAAGGCTCCGAGCCGGAGGAAAGTGATGTTACCTCTTCGACCACCGGGTTACTGGCGCCGGTGTCATCCTGTCAATAAGCAAGTGTTGATAAGGCGGACAGCATCAGACAACATATACTGCAAGAATTTAAAAGATTTAAGGGTTACCTCTGATTCGGAGCTATCGCTTAATTGCAGCAGCTCCGAAGCAGTGGGTCTGTTTCCCTTTTTGCGAGGGGCGGCTCTCTTGGCGGCTTTCTTCGCCTTCCTGGCCTTCTTGGCCGCCTCGTGGTCATACTTGACCCGCCAGAATTTATCATCAGCCTGAGAAATACAGTAATGAGCTCTTAGTAAGATGACAGGTAAAACAAAATGGAAAGGTTAAAGTCAGCGGCTTACCGCTGGGGCTGGATTGGTCTTGCAGAACGGGGCTAGCCCGATTCTTCCACAGTCTGCCAGGCTCTCGTTTAAAAGAGCCTTGGTCTCTTCTTCAACAACGTCTTCTGGAAGATCATTGCGACTGTGCCTCTGCGGGTCATCCTTTCGCCCGGTGTACTCACACATTAAGCCGGGGCGGCGGCTCTATGGGATCACCCGCCATGAGATCCAGACCCGGACCAGGTCAATTCCGTTCAGACCATTGCCTAGCAGGGCTTTGATCTTGTTGATCGTTGGAAGCAGAGGCTGGCGTTCTGCGGCAGTCAGTTTGTCGGATAATGGATGAGTTGGCTCCAGGCGCGTTGGGCGAAAGCCGGGCAGCGGGCTCTCATCAGTCGGGGACGTGTCTTGGCAGTAGAACCAAGTTATGTTCCAGTCCTTGGGGTGACTTGGCGGTTCTGCATAAGGGAACAGACAATCCCTGCGCCGTTGGATGGAGATGCCGCCTAACTCTAGACTTGGACCGTTTGCGCACTCGGTTTGGCGGTTCAAATAGAACAGCTCTCTGAAGAGCAGCAGACTCGGCTCTTCTCCAAGATATACTTCACAAAAAACTTGGAAGTTGCAGATGTTGGATATGGAATTGGGTCCTATATCCTGAGGCCGAAGATCAAAGAAGTTGAGCACGTCCCGGAAGAATTTTGAGCCGGGCAGTGCGAAGCCCCGGCTCATATGGTCGGCAAAGATCACTACCTCCCCGTCTCTCGGCTGTGGCCTTTCTTCGGACGGGTCAGGGGCACGGTAGGACATCACTTCCTTCTTAGGCAGATATCCGGATTTAACGAAGTTGGCCAGGGTCTCTTCGGTGATGCTGGATTTCATCCAGTTGCAAGTGATGGGAGCCTTGGGAGGCATGGTGACGGTTGGTGGTCTACGAGGAAGAGAAAAGTGTCCGGGTTAATTATAAGCCGGAGTATATCATTCAAGTTACAATGACGGCTTATGAAGGGGATTAATGGTATGTCTTGATACGGTGGGTTATCTAAGCCGTCGGGGTTTTCAGGATAAGTTGGTCGTCTACGGCTTACTGCGGTTAAGTCGGAAGATACTACAGAGCATGATTCTCTTTAAACCGGAAAGTTCTACGGCGCGTGTTTTCTCTAAGTCGGAAATATAAGCCGCCAAGATTCAAGGACTGCAGTTTTTACTAAGTGTGGTAAACAGATTTCACATATTACAGTAACTTTTTTGGATCAAAGTAGTCGGAACAGAGAAGGTTTTCTAGACCTAAAAAACAGAAGCAGGGGAGGTTCTTGAGATGGAACCCAGTCCTTATGCAGTAA
>NW_025229747.1:0-9228 GCF_018294505.1 Triticum aestivum | reverse complement strand
TTACGATAACCCGCTGGAGAACATGGTAGCAGCGGCAGCACGACTGGCGGCTCTTCCCGTTGACGGCAATTCTCCGGCAGCCGTGGAAACCCGCCGGGTCAGGGAACTCCTGCAGACGGCCCTAGCACAGCAAGAGGCGTACTCCTACAGCCGGGACAGGATCCACTCAACTCCTCGCCCAGGCCAGAGCCCGAGCTACAGCCGGCACATGGTCTCGGCGACCGGCTCAAGTAATGTCCGACGCCATGGCCCGGCTCATGTTGGAACCTTCTACGCCGCAGACCAAGCACGGCAAGAGGCGGAGCAGGTGCCGCAATTGACGGCTTATCAGACCCCCCCGGCTTATCCAACGGCGTCCGTTGATGTGGGTATTTCTACCAGGACCGGGGGTGTCCCTTGTTTGGTGCCGGCCATCCGTAATGAACGTTTACCTAAGGATTTCAAGGGCCCTAGGAAGGTGCCTAACTATACAGCTGACTTACAGCCTGCGGCCTAGATTGAGAGTTATGAGATGGCCATGGAACTGCTAGAGGTCAGCGAGGCGGCCATGGCCAAATATTTCACCATGATGTTAGATGGAACTGCCCGCACATGGTTAAAAGGGCTGCCACCGAACTCCATTGGGTCTTGGACCGAGCTGAAGGCCCGGTTCATTCAAAACTTCAAGGATACCTGTAGGCAGTCTATGTCAATTGTGGATTTGACTAACTGTAAGCAGCAGGAGGGCGAGTCCACGACCCATTGGGTTCGCCGGGTCAAGGAGATCATACATTCATCAGATAAGATGGACGCCGGCTCTGCAGTCTTGATGTTAGAACAGAATTGTCGTTTTGTGCCCCTAAAGATGAAGCTTGGGCGGCTTAAACGTGACTGCACGGATATGGGTACACTAATGGCGGCTCTTGTCAAATACGCTGATTCCGATGGTACCAAGGATCCCCCTTCAGATGATGAAAGGACAGGGAAGGGAAAGAAGAACGGCAATGGAAAGAGCCCTCAGTTTAACCCGGGGAATCAAGGAGGAGGCAAGCGCAAGGCCGATGGCAGCCTGGAGTTCGTAGCCAACACCCAAGGCAACAACCAGCGACGCAAGGGGAGGCCCCCTCCCCGAGGCGGCGGGTCAGGACCTTCTCTGGAGCAGCTGTTGAATGAACCTTGTCCGAGACACGGCTCTAGAGAGAAGCCAGTGACTCATCTGTGGAAGGATTGTGCTATCATGAAGGCCTTTAAAAACTACAGTGGCCCGGGCGGCGGCCCAGGCGCAGGCGGCTCCGGCGCTGGCGGCTTTCATGGCCCGGGTGGCGGGTCAAATTCCGGTCCTCAGAACGGTCAAGGGGGCTTCAATCAACAGCAACAGGGGGGTTATCAGACCAACCCGAAGCAACTTAGCGGTGGACAGTATCACGTGTTCACCACTAGTTTGTGCAAACGAGACGAGAAGCTTCACAAGAGGGCTGTTAATTCTGTTGAGCCGGCGGTTCCACGCTACTTACGGTGGTCGGAGCAGCCCATAGTGTGGAGTAGGGAGGATCACCCTCCCCGGGTGGATAACCCGGGCCACCTGGCCTTAGTAGTGGCTCCTCAGGTGGGAGGCTATAAATTCACAAAGGTACTCATGGATGGAGGCAGCAGTATCAACATCCTCTATTATGAGACTTTCCGTCGTATAGGGCTAGTTGATAAGAACCTCAGCCAGTCAAATACTATCTTCCATGGTGTGGTACCCGGTAAATCGGCTTATCCAGTCGGCAAGATCGAATTGGAAGTGGCTTTTGGTGATGAGAACAACTACAGGGTGGAGAAGTTGACCTTTGAGGTGGTCAAGATAAGAAGTCCATACCATGCTATATTCAGACGGCCGGCTTACGCCAAGTTCATGGCACGGCCGTGTTATGTGTACTTACAGCTCAAGATGCCGGGTCACAATGGGACCATTACAGTTCACGGCAGCCGGAAGGTGGCTCTGGAGTGTGAGGAAGGTGACGCGGCTTATGCAGAGTCTGTTTGTGCCACAGAAGAGTTGAAATTTTATAAAGACAATGTTGACCCAACAGATATGACCTCTCTGAAAAAGCCAACCACGGAGAATGAACCAGCAATGAAGTTTAAATCGGCCGATGAGACTAAACTTGTTGATTTTGTTCCAGGTGACTCGTCTCAGCAGTTCAGCATCAGTGCAAATCTGGACCCGAAATAGGAAGGCGCGCTCATCGAGTTCATCCGTGAGAATAGGGACATCTTTGCATGGAAACCTTCTGACATGCCAGGTGTACCTAGAGAACTCGCTGAGCACACTCTCAATGTGGATCCAAAATTTAAGCCGGTCAGACAGTTCCTTCGACGGTTTAACGAAGAGAGGCGGAAGGCTATTGGTGAAGAAGTGGCCCGGCTTTTGGCGGCCGGGTTCATTGTTGAGGTTTTTCACCCAGAGTGGTTGGCTAACCCGGTGCTCGTACTTAAAAAGAACGGCACCTGGCGGATGTGTGTGGACTACACGGACTTGAACAAGGCGTGTCCGGCTTATCCTTTTGCTCTCCCCCGTATCGATCAAATCATTGACGCCACGGCAGGTTGTGCACGCTTAAGTTTCTTGGATGCTTATTCCGGGTATCATCAGATTAAGATGGCAGTTAAGGACCAGGAGAAGACGGCGTTCATCACTCCCTTTGGAGCCTTCTGCTATGTGTCTATGCCCTTTGGACTCAAGTGTGCACAGGCGACTTACCAGCGTTGTGTGCAGAATTGCCTTCATAAGCAGATCGGGCGCAATGTTCACGCTTACGTGGACGACATTGTGGTTAAATCCATCAAGGAGGAAACCCTGATAGATGACTTAAGGGAAACCTTCGACAATCTCCGGGTCTATAAGATGATGCTTAACCCGGCCAAATGTGTTTTTGGTGTTCCTGCAGGCAAACTATTGGGCTTCTTGGTTTCTGACAGGGGCATTGAGGCTAACCCAGAGAAGATCAAAGCTATCACTTCTCTAGCTCAGCCGGCATGTATAAATGACGTTCAGCGTTTGGCGGGTCGCATCGCTGCGTTAAGCCGGTTTATAAGCCGTTTGGGTGAGAAGGCTATGCCCTTATATCAATTGATGAAGAAAACTGATAACTTTGTCTGGAATGATGCAGCTAATACCGCCTTCGAGGATTTGAAAAGGCAACTGGCAGAGCCCCCCGTCCTTGCTGCTCCGGTTGATAAGGAGCCCTTGCTACTGTATGTAGCGGCAAACGCACGAGCTGTCAGCGTGGCTATTGTGGTGGAGCGCAAGGAGGCAGGTAAGGAACATCCGGTTCAGCGGCCGGTTTATTATGTCAGTGAGGTGCTCATTGAGTCCAAGCAGCGGTATCCGCATTGGCAGAAGCTCGTATATGGGGTATTTATGGCGAGCCGGAAGCTTAAGCATTACTTTCAAGGTCATCCCATCACTGTGGTCAGTTCTGCCCCTCTCGGTGATATTATCCAGAATAGAGAGGCTACAGGGAGAATTGCTAAGTGGGCTATAGAACTTGGACCTCATGACCTCAAATATGTGCCACGCACTGCTGTTAAGTCTCAGGCCTTGATAGATTTCATCAATGATTGGACAGAGTCACAAGTACCCGAGCAAAAGCCGGATAACACTTATTGGACTATTCACTTTGATGGGTCCAGGCAGCTGGAGGGCTCGGGGGCTGGTGTGGTCTTGGCTTCCCCTAAAGGTGACAAGTTCCATTATGTGCTACGGTTGATGTTTCCTTGCACTAATAATGCGGCTGAGTACGAGGCTTTGCTCCACGGTCTTCGGGTGGCTAAGGAGATGAGCTTAAGCCGGCTGAGGTGTTTTGGTGACTCAGACTTGGTGGCTCAACAAGTATCAGGCACCTGGGATTCTAAGGATCCTCTAATGGCGGCTTATCGCCGCGAGGTTGATGCCATTGCCGGGCACTTTCAGGGATATCAAGTGGAGCACATTGACCGCAGGAGGAATGAGGCGGCTGATGCTTTAAGCCGGCTCGGCTCTCAGCGAAAGCCGGTGCCGCCTAACACTTTCCTGGATGTCCTATATAACCCTTCGGTTAAGTTGCCTACAGAGGAGGACTTGGCCATCCCTGACCTGGAGGCACGACTGGTGGCGGCTCTTCATATCACACCAGACTGGACAATGCCATATCTGGCTTATATAACCCGGGGAGAGGTGCCTGAGGATGAAATTCTGGCCAGGCAAATAACCCGGCGGGCTAAGTCCATGATTGTTATCGATGGCGAGTTGCATCATCGCAGTGTTTCAGGGGCATTCCAGCGTTGTATCTCCCCTGAGGAAGGTCAAGAGATCTTGCGCGAGATCCATGAAGGGGATTGTGGCCATCATGCCGGTTCAAAATCTCTTGTGGCCAAGGCTTTCCGTCATGGTTTTTATTGGCTGACGGCTCACGCTGATGCAGAGGACTTGGTCAGTAAATGTGATGGCTGCCAAAGGTTCTCTCGACGGGCTCATGTGCCGGCTCAGGAATTGAGGATGATCCCGATCACTTGGCCCTTTGCGGTCTGGGGGCTTGATATGGTCGGGCCTTTTAAACGGTCCAAGGATAAGAAGACCCACCTCTTGGTGGCAGTGGACAAATTCACGAAGTGGGTGGAAGCTGAGCCAGTTAGCAAGTGCGATGCAGCCACGACGGTTCAATTTATGAAAAAGGTGATCTTTCGCTTCGGCTTTCCACACAGCATCGTAACAGACAACGGCACTAATCTGTCCAAAGGCGCTATGGAGGAGTTTTGTCAAAGAGAGCATATCCGGCTTGATGTCTCTTCAGTGGCACACCCCCAATCCAATGGTCAAGCTGAGAGAGCTAACCAGGAGATTCTGAAGGGCATTAAACCCTGGCTCTTGGTCCCTTTGCAACGGACGCCAGGTTGTTGGGTGGAGGAGTTGCCCTCCGTTTTATGGAGCATCAACACTACTCCTAACAGGTCTACAGGCTTCACGCCTTTCTTCATGGTTTATGGAGCAGAAGCAGTTCTCCCCAGCGACATCCGTCATGATTCACCTCGTGTGGCGGCTTATGTTGAGACGGATAATGAACAGGCGCGCCGAGATGCTCTGGACTTGCTGGACGAACAGCGTGATGTGGCAGCCGCCCGTTCAGTGATTTACCAACAAGACCTGCGCCGTTATCATAGCCGCCGGGTCAAATCCCGGGTCTTCCAGGAGGGCGACCTGGTGCTCCGGCTCATCCAGGATCAAACAGATGCACACAAGTTATCCCCACCTTGGGAAGGGCCTTTTGTGGTCAGTAAGAACTTGCACAACGGGTCATATTACCTCATTGATATCCGGGAGCATAAGGACTCACGTAAATCTGAGGAGGAGACCCGTCGGCCGTGGAACATAGCTCAGCTTCGGCCTTACTACACTTGAGCTTCCGACTCTTGTGATGTACATATTTATCTCAGCCATGTATATATTATGATAAAGCAATAAAGCAGGACCTCTGTCCTTTGCTCTCTTCCAAAAATGTGTGTTGTTACATGCTGACTTACAGAAGATCCGGCTTATGATCATCTTCGAATCTAGCTGTAAGCACTAAAGTCGCTTGGGGGCTTCCTGTTCACACATGGGTCGTATTCGAACCAAAGAGAACATAGCTGTCGATACCCATTTGATTGGCAAAGTGCCGAGTTCATTGGGAAGTTGCCTCTGGTCATATTTGAATCATAGTGTAACCCCTCTGAGAACCGACGTGGATCGTATTCGAATCAGCGTCGTTAAACAAATTTTCAGAATCACTTGGGGGCTTCCTGTTCAAACATGGGTCGTATTCGAACCAAAGAGAACATAGCTGTCGATACCCTCTTGATTGGCATCGCCAAACCCACTGGGGGCTATATGATCGTATCCGAATCTTAGCTTAACCCCTTTGGACCGAGTTTCTGGTCGTATTCGAACCGGAAGCCCTTAAGTTTTTATATTTTACCACAAACTTGCTTTGATCATGTCAAAGTATGTACTGCCGGGTTTCACTTGCCGGCTTAATTTTGGTTTATCTTGTTAGTTGAGCATCATGGATGTCATCAAGACAAATAAATTCGAGTTAAGGTACCAACCGTGCTACCCGGGTTATTAACAGTCATCCTATAAAGTCCCAAGCGCTTTCCAAGCAAAGACACTTGGCACTTGGGGGCTAATGCATATTGAACGTATCTATCTATGTACGGCCGGCTCAGTTCAGTAAGCCAGAATCTAAAGTCTACAACATATTCAAGTATAAGTCCTAGACTTGGGGGCTAGAATGGCAAGGATCACTATGCGGAAAGTAAGAGAACAGCAGAAGGTTACCTCAGATTTGTGTTGGATCTGGTTGACCATGGCGATCTCGGCGTCCCGGCTCTTGTGAACCTGGCTGATATAGCCTGAGACGAGTTCTCCAATACTTAAGTCGGTGTAGCTGGAGAGATCCAGATTCACCCGGTGGGGTTGTAGCAACTCCCCCCTTGCGGAGCATTTGGCCAGCGCGGTCGGCCTTCCCGGCTCAACAAACTCCGTCCGGGTAATTACCACGTCCGGGTCATTAGCTGGTGGGGCTTCAGGCGCCGTATCCATGGGAATGGTGGCTTCAGGGGTGGAGGCGACTGGCGGCTCTTGAGCCGTCGTCTCCAGCTCAGGCAAGTCGGGCACTCCGGCTGACCTGGTCTTCTTTACTCTTTTGGTGAGCTTTGCCTGGGCACTGAAAAGGCAGAAGTGTTAGGCATACAAAGGGTAAGTACAGACAGATAATGTAAGGAGATTGTTATTACCCGGGGGCAGTCTTGAAGGCCGGCAGACTTGACTGCATGGAGTCACCCGAGGAGGGGGAGGTCTCCTGGTAATTGGAGTCAGAAGAGTTGAGTGGCTGACGGATGACACCCGCCAACGGATGAAAAGGGTACAGGTGAGAAAAAACCTCAGTGCGGCGTTTCCTCGTTGCGTCGGGTAACCCAGTGGAGAGGTCGGTGTCCTTGCGGGCCCGGGTGTGACGCCGGCTCTCGTGAACCTGCTGCTTCAACAGAAATTGAGGGTCTCGGTGAGCTAATCGATGGGAAAAGCTTACTTTCCGGGTTACCCTTCGGACTTTCAGCTGTGGTAAAGGCTCCGAGCCGGAGGAAAGTGATGTTACCTCTTCGACCACCGGGTTACTGGCGCCGGTGTCATCCTGTCAATAAGCAAGTGTTGATAAGGCGGACAGCATCAGACAACATATACTGCAAGAATTTAAAAGATTTAAGGGTTACCTCTGATTCGGAGCTATCGCTTAATTGCAGCAGCTCCGAAGCAGTGGGTCTGTTTCCCTTTTTGCGAGGGGCGGCTCTCTTGGCGGCTTTCTTCGCCTTCCTGGCCTTCTTGGCCGCCTCGTGGTCATACTTGACCCGCCAGAATTTATCATCAGCCTGAGAAATACAGTAATGAGCTCTTAGTAAGATGACAGGTAAAACAAAATGGAAAGGTTAAAGTCAGCGGCTTACCGCTGGGGCTAGATTGGTCTTGCAGAACGGGGCTAGCCCGATTCTTCCACAGTCGGCCAGGCTCTCGTTTAAAAGAGCCTTGGTCTCTTCTTCAGCAACGTCTTCTGGAAGATCATTGCGACTGTGCCTCTGCGGGTCATCCTTTCGCCCGGTGTACTCACACATTAAGCCGGGGCGGCGGCTCAATGGGATCACCCGCCATGAGATCCAGACCCGGACCAGGTCAATTCCGTTCAGACCATTGCCTAGCAGGGCTTTGATCTTGTTGATCGTTGGAAGCAGAGGCTGGCGTTCTGCGGCAGTCAGTTTGTCGGATAATGGATGAGTTGGCTCCAGGCGCGTTGGGCGAAAGCCGGGCAGCGGGCTCTCATCAGCCGGGGACGTGTCTTGGCAGTAGAACCAAGTCATGTTCCAGTCCTTGGGGTGACTTGGCGATTCTGCATAAGGGAACAGACAATCCCTGCGCCGTTGGATGGAGATGCCGCCTAACTCCAGACTTGGACCGTTTGCGCACTCGGTTTGGCGGTTCAAATAGAACAGCTCTCTGAAGAGCAGCAGACTCGGCTCTTCTCCAAGATATACTTCACAAAAAACTTGGAAGTTGCAGATGTTGGATATGGAATTGGGTCCTATATCCTGAGGCCGAAGATCAAAGAAGTTGAGCACGTCCCGGAAGAATTTTGAGCCGGGCGGTGCGAAGCCCCGGCTCATATGGTCGGCAAAGATCACTACCTCCCCGTCTCTCGGCTGTGGCCTTTCTTCGGACGGGTCAGGGGCACGGTAGGACATCACTTCCTTCTTAGGCAGATATCCGGATTTAACGAAGTTGGCCAGGGTCTCTTCGGTGACGCTGGATTTCATCCAGTTCCAAGTGATGGGAGCCTTGGGAGGCATGGTGACGGTTGGTGGTCTACGAGGAAGAGAAAAGTGTCCGGGTTAATTATAAGCCGGAGTATATCATTCAAGTTACAATGACGGCTTATGAAGGGGATTAATGGTATGTCTTGATACGGTGGGTTATCTAAGCCGTCGGGGCTTTCAGGATAAGTTGGTCGTCTACGGCTTACTGCGGTTAAGTCGGAAGATACTACAGAGCATGATTCTCTTTAAACCGGAAAGTTCTACGGCGCGTGTTTTCTCTAAGTCGGAAATATAAGCCGCCAAGATTCAAGGACTGCAGTTTTTACTAAGTGTGGTAAACAGATTTCACATATTACAGTAACTTTTTTGGATCAAAGTAGTCGGAGCAGAGAGTTTTCTAGACCTAAAAAACAGAGGCAGGAGAAGTTTTTGAGGTTGAACACAGTTCTTATGCAGTAAAAAGAGGGTTTCTTACAGATGAAATGGGTCTCAAACCTCTACCGCAGTGGCTCTACGCGAGGTTAAGGATCAACCAACTACGGTGGCAACAAGAACTACCGAGTTTGTGGGCAATGGTGACGAACACGAAGAACTGAAGGAACCCTACCGCAGATCTATTCTAGCAAGGCAGAGAAGACTCACCGGAGTTGAGGAAGAGAGGAGGTCGCCGGCGTTATCTGGTCCGGGTCAGGGTGATGCAGCAGCCGGGTCGATGAAGATCAGGGGCGCGACGGCGACGGCGGCGGCAGAAGCTCGGGCAGAGGAACGACAACGCAAGGAAGAAGAAGGAGAGTGTGAGGAGAGAGTGCCGGGCCGGCCTATTTATAAGGTGAGTCATAAGTAGGCGCGGGATTCAAGGAGGCCACGGCGTGGTTATCTCCCCCT
>NW_025229746.1:12721-19583 GCF_018294505.1 Triticum aestivum | reverse complement strand
TGAACTTTGTGAACCTGGAGGTGGTTGCAGTAAGACTTGCGGCTCAAGGCATCAGCCATTACATTAGCCTTGCCTGGGGTATAGGAAATACCCAAATCAAAGTCTGCAACAGTCTCCATCCATCTCTGCTGACGGAGGTTCAGGTCTGGCTGAGTAAACAGATACTTCAGACTTTGGTGGTCGGTGAAGATCTCGCAACGATTACCGAGTAGGTAATGTCGCCACTGTTTTAGTGCATGAATGACAGCAGCAAGTTCGAGGTCGTGAACTGGGTAGTTCTCTTCGTGAGGGCGTAATTGCCGAGAGGCATAAGCAACCACTTTGCGCTCTTGCATTAGGACACAGCCTAATCCTTGACGGGAAGCGTCGCAGTAAATGACGAAGTCCTTCTTAGTATCAGGTGGAGCTAGTACTGGGGCAGAAGTCAACTTGTCTTTGAGTGCCTGGAAGCTTTCCTGACATTTGTCTGTCCACTGGAACTTGACGCCCTTATGCAATAGGTTAGTCAGAGGCCTGGCAATCTTGGAGAAGTTCTCGACGAATCGACGGCAGTAGCTGGCGAGACCGAGAAAACTTCTGACTTGCTTAACGTTCTTCGGAGGAGTCCAATCGAGAATAGCCTGAACTCGTTCAGGGTTGACGGCAATACCATCCTTAGAGATGACATGCCCGAGATAGGTTACTTCGGGAAGCCAGAATTCACATTTGGAGAACTTGGCATAAAGTTGATGCTCTCATAGCTTTTCCAGCACGAGGCGAAGATGTTCAGCATGTTCCTCTTCGTTCTTGGAAAATACCAGAATATCATCCAGATAAACCACGACGAACTTGTCGAGGTAATCCATGAATATATAGTTCATCAGGCGAGAGAAGGTGGCTGGAGCATTGGTTAAGCCGAAAGACATGACGGTGTACTCGTATGAACCATAGCGAGTCACAAAGGCGGTCTTGGGAATATCTTCCTCACGAACACGGCTCTGGTGGTAACCCAACCTCAAGTCGAGTTTAGAGAACACTGATGATCCAGCCAATTGATCATACAGATCATTGATCCGAGGAAGAGGATACTTATTCTGAATGGTAGCTTGATTTATAGGACGGTAGTCTTGGACCAATCGGTTTGTCCCATCTTTCTTCTTGACAAAGAGAGAAGGTGCTCCCCAAGGAGAGCAACTTGGGCGAATGAAACCACTTCGAAGAGATTTATCGATTTCCTCCTTAAGCTCAAGGAGTTCATGCGGCGGCATCTTGTAGGGTCGCTTGGCTATAGGAGTGGTGCCTGGTTTCAAGTCGATGACGAATTCGACAGCTCTAGCAGGGGGAATCCCTGGGAGTTCTTCAGGAAAGACGTCTAGGAATTCACGCACGACGGGAATGTTTTCAATGCCCTCAAGTGGTGCAGCGTTCAATGCGTTTAAGGCATAAAGTCTGGCCTCGGCATTCCGAACCAGATGAGCACCGTAGCTAATTATTTCATCAGAAGGGTGTAGCAGATGGACGGTCTTGGTGGCGCAAACGATAGAAGCGGTATGCGCCTTTAACCAATCCATTCCCAGAATGAGATCAATGCTACAGGACTTCACTACGAT
This sequence comes from Triticum aestivum, assembly GCF_018294505.1. Classification (NCBI taxonomy): domain Eukaryota; kingdom Viridiplantae; phylum Streptophyta; class Magnoliopsida; order Poales; family Poaceae; genus Triticum; species Triticum aestivum. The sequence goes on along the minus strand of NW_025229746.1, from coordinate 17,994 downwards.
GGGAGAGACAAGGAATTCCAGTCCTTCAATTTCTACAGGGACGTCGTTGCAAATCATGGAGGTTCGACATTGGCCCGCAGGGGTGTGCACTAATAGAGAAGCGTTCATGTCTTCACTTTTAATGCCATGCATGAATGCAAAATCTTCTGACATGAATGAATGCGATGCTCCTGTATCAAATAAAACAGATGCTGGTACTGAATTTACGAGGAGTGTACCCATCACAGTAGCAGGCTGGTCTTGAGCTTCATTCAGATCAATGTGGTTGGCATGAACACGGCCATAGGACTTGGCATTGTTGTTGTGGGCCTGGTTGTTTCCACGGCCAGCGGCTGGAAGGGCCAGTTGATTCTGATTCTGAATGCAATCCCTAGCACGGTGACCTGGTTGACCACACTTGTAGCACAGGCCATTATTGGGAGTGGGAACAGGAGCTTGGGGTGGCGGAGCTGGAAGCCTTGGCAGCCTAGTTGGAGCAGTAGGCAGACGAGGTGCAGCGTAAGACTGCCTTGGGGCTGGTGCATTTGGACGGTACATGCTGTTCGGGATCCATATCTTACGCTTCTGCGAGGGCGGGCCCGAAGATGAGCCCGTGTCACGGTTGCGCCTTTGAGAGCTATGGTGTTCTTGAAGACCAGTCTCAACATTGATGGCCTTATTCACCAAGGTGGCGAAATCAGCAAAGTCGTGCACTAGAAGTGCGAGCTTGATGTCAGCTTGAAGGCCGTCACGGAACTTCTCCTGCCTACGTGCATCAGTTGCAATGTCCTCTTCAGCATAGCGAGACAAGTCCAGAAACTCCCGCTGATAAGCTTCAACAGTCTTGTTGCCTTGGGTGAGGTTGCGAAACTCACGCTTCTTCCGGTCCATGACTCCCTGAGGAATGAAGCGGGCACAGAAGGCAGCCTGAAAGTCTGGCCAGGAGATGATTGTCCCAACTGGCAGAGTACGCCTGTGGCTGTCCCACCATTGAGCTGCGGGTCCCTTCAGGAAGAAGGAAGCAAAAGTGACATAGCTGGCAGGGGCTACATCAGCAGACTCCATCTCATAGGTGATGTCACGGAGCCAGTCATCAGCATCCAGCGGCTGGGTTGAGCTGCGGTACACACTTGGGTTGAGGCGTATGAAATCCTGCAGAGTTGTTGTGTTTGGATGCTGGTTCATATTGGGGCGAGGAAACTGAGCCATCATGTTTTCCATGAACTGGCGATTCATCTCAAGCTGTTGGATCATACCAGCCATGTACTCAGGCGGTGGTGGGAAGTTGCCACCACGACCACGACCAGCTGGTCTAACCATCCTGCTAATATATAACAGGGGTAGTTCAGTATTGAGAAATTTGCATAGACAAGAGTCATTCATGATGAAACATGCATAATGAAAGGAGCACGACAGATACCACATAGATAGTCGGCATAACTTACAAAAGGGGTCGGACATAGAGTTCAGTACACAGAGTTCCATACATAGACTAAGTCATCATAGGCGGCACGCAGGCTCGCGAGTGCATCTAAGACTAATGAGCAAGACTACATCAGTCCCAGGAGGTACTGTGAAGGTAGCTGTAACCTGACAGCTGGTAGTGAGGCAACGGATAGTCCTCCACGTCAGTGGCCTGGGGGCCGCGGATACTCTGGTGTAGAACCTGACGCTCAGGTGGCAGAAGAGGACCAAGTGCGGGAGAGTAGCCTCCCACCTCTGGCCATCCGACACCGTGGGGCATCACGGTCCTGGCTGGGTAGATCGCAGAATGCGGCAGCTGTCCAGACCGGACAAAGGGGTGCAACCGCGTCAGAGCCCTGTAAAGGTGCTGACGAGTGGTGTACAACTCGTGGCGAAGAGCTCTGTTAGCTCGGTCCAGCCCATCAGCATGCAGGTCCAGGCGCTGATGGTGGAAAGGCTCTCGGGTGACGGTGGAGTAGGCGGCAGTGTAGTATCCCTCCGCACCAACGTCAGATGCGATAGGAATGTGCCTGAAAGGGGAAGTGTCCAATGCCTGATACTCTCCACGAAGACGTGTTAGAGCAGCATGAGCCGCATCGTGGACTGCCATCTCGATGGTCACTCCAACACCATGAGCGGTGTGCAGCACGGTAGTGGACTCATACTCCCGAGAGTAGAGGTGGACGATGGCACGGTACTGCTCCTGGTTAAAGTCCTGGTACTCCTTGTAGACGGTGTACTCAGGGTGCCAGCGATAACCCAGATAGGTCATCATATCAGCTAGCACAGCAGGTGATCCTGAGGCACCAATGGCCGCAGTGTGGCGCACGACCTGCCTCGCGGGTTCCATCTGAAAACAAAGATGTTTCAATGGAGTCAAATGACAACACAGGCACTATTCAAAATGCTATCCTGCAAAATAACTATGGCTTATCCAACTTTGGGGTGAACGTGGTAACGGGATCCTAAAGTCAGAGTTAGTAATTTCGTTTAACCCGAGTAGAAAAGAGTTCAGAGTCCCAGAGTAAAGGTTGAGGAGTAAAAGATCCTAGTACCACCCAATGGCGACGTGGGCCCGTAAGGCTCACAGCCATGTTAGTAAAAGTTTTATAGTGACTAGAGTCGACTTCGGCCAAGGAGTGTGGAAGGGGGATTCCTACAGGCAGTCGGCTCTGATACCAACTTGTGACGCCCCCGATTCAATCGTACACTAATCATGCACGCAAATGTGTACGATCAAGATCAGGGACTCACGGGAAGATATCACAACACAACTCTACAAATAAAATAAGTCATACAAGCATCATAATACAAGCCAGGGGCCTCGAGGGCTCGAATACAAGTGCTCGATCATAGACGAGTCAGCGGAAGCAACAATATCTGAGTACAGACATAAGTTAAACAAGTTTGCCTTAAGAAGGCTAGCACAAACTGGGATACAGATCGAAAGAGGCGCAGGCCTCCTGCCTGGGATCCTCCTATCTACTCCTGGACGTCATCAGCGGGCAGCACGTAGTAGTAGGCACCTCCAGTGTAGTAGGGGTCGTCGTCGACGGTGGCGTCTGGCTCCTGTACTCCAGCATCTGGTTGTGACAACCAGAAAGAAAGGAAAGGGGAAAAGGGGGGGAGAAAGCAACCGTGAGTACTCATCCAAAGTACTCGCAAGCAGGGAACTACACTACATATGCATGGGTATATGTGTAGGGAGGCCATATCAGTGGACTGAACTGCAGAATGCCAGAATAAGAGGGGGATAACTAATCCTGTCGAAGACTACGCTTCTCGCAGCCACCGTCTTGCATCAAGTAGAAGAGAGTAGATTGAAGTCCTCCAAGTAGCATCTCCAAGTAGCATCTCCAAATAGCATCTCATAGCATAATCCTACCCGGCGATCCCCTCCTCATATCCCTGAGGTAGAGCGACCACCGGTTGTATCTGGCACTTGGAAGGGTGTGTTTTATTAAGTATCCGGTTCTAGTTGTCATAAGGTCAAGGTACAACTCCAAGTCGTCCTGTTACCGAAGATCACGGCTATTCGAATAGATTAACTTCCCTGCAGGGGTGCACCACATAACCCAACACGCTCGATCCCATTTGGCCGGACACACTTTCCTGGGTCATGTCCGGCCTCGGAAGATCAACACGTCGCAGCCCCACCTAGGCAAAACAGAGAGGCCAGCACGCCGGTCTAAACCTAAGCGCACAGGGGTCTGGGCCCATTGCCCATAGCACACCTGCACGTTGCGAGGGCGGCCGGAAGCAGAACTAGCCCCCTTAATACAAGAGCAGGCTTACGTTCCAATCCGGCGCGCGCCGCTCCGTCGCTGACGTCTGAAGTGCTTCGGCTGATACCACGACGTCGGGATACCCATAACTACTCCCACGTAGATGGTTAGTGCGTATAGGCTCGTAGCCAGACTCAGATCAAATACCAAGATCTCGTTAAGCGTGTTATTATGAAGCAACCGCGGACGCCGACCAGGGCCAGGCCCACCTCTCTCCTAGGCGGTCTCAACCTGCCCTGTCGCTCCGACACAAAGATCCACACAGAGGGCCGTCGGGACAAAGGTCCTTTCAGCCCCCAATCCGTGAATCACTCGCGGGTACTCTTCGAGCTGACCCGACTTTAGTCACCATCTGTATAGTATGTATGTATGTATAGTATATACCCGTGATCACCTCCCAGGTGATCACGGCCCGATAGTATAGCAAGGCAGACTGACAAGAATGTAGGGCCAATGATGATAAACTAGCATCCTATACTAAGCATTTAGGATTGCAGGTAAGGTATCAACAGGTGTAGCAACAATGTCAGGCTATGCATCAGAATAGGATCAACGGAAAGCAGTAACATGCTACACTACTCTAATGCAAGCAGTATAGAGTAGAATAGGCGATATCTGGTGATCAAGGGGGGGGGCTTGCCTGGTTGCTCTGGCAAGAGAGAGGGGTCGTCAACTCCGTAGATGATCTGGGCAGCAGCAGCGTCGGTCTCGAAGTCTACCGGAGAGAAGAGGGGGAAGAACAATGAATACCAAGTAAACAGATGCATATCGATGCATGACATGCCAAGAAGCGATGCTAGGCGTGCCCTAACGTGGTATGAGGTGGTACTGGTTAAGGGGGGAATCATCCGGGAAAGTATTCCCGGTGTTTCGTGTTTTCGGACAGATGAACCGGAGGGGAAAAGTTGCGAGTTCGATAGGTTAGGGGTGTGTGGCGGACGAACGGACTGCGTATTCGGAATCGTCTCGTCGTTCTGAGCAACTTTCATGTTGAAAAAATTTTAATCCGAGTTACGGATTAAAAGATATGATTTTTAAAAGATTTTAACAATTTTGGAATTTAATTATTTATTTAATTAATTCGAAAAATGGATTTATGACGTCAGCATGATGTCATGCTAACATCAGCAGTCAACAGAGTTGACTGGTCAACCTGACCAGTGGGTCCCACTGGTCAGTGACACATTTTAATTAACAGATTAATAAAACTAATCATAATTAATTAAGGGGGTGGGCCCCACTGTCATACTAATTAATTAGCTAATTAACAGTAGTTAATTAAGTTAATTAATCATTAGGTTAATTAATTTTAATTGGTTAATTTAATTAGAAATAATTAAGTTAATTAATTAGTTAATTAATTAATTTCATGATTTATTTATTATTATTATTATTTTCTAATTATTTTTATTTTATATTTTTTTTATTTTTATTTTATCAAAATGTTCTCTGGGCGGGGCCCACTTGTCATTGGCCCCGGGGCGGGGCCCAACCACCAGTGGCTCCAGGGGCCTAATGGGGCGGGTCGGGCACTGGCGCCCGACA
>NW_025229746.1:0-11279 GCF_018294505.1 Triticum aestivum | reverse complement strand
GCCAGCTGGGCCACTTGGCCCAGCGGGGGGGGGGGGGTCTGTTGTTTTTTTTTTAAATTTATTTTCCTTTCTATTTTACTCAATTTAAAATATTTATGCATTTTATAAAAATGTGTTTACTTCACCATAATTACCTTTGTAATATTTGACAACCCCCGGACATTTTAGATTTAAATTTTGAAAACTTTTATTGTTTGCCTATGTTTTCAATTGAATTTGAACCGGGTTCGAATCAACGTGAGTTTAATCACGGTAACTGAGGTGACATGGCATCATTAGCAGGGATTACTGTAGCTTAATTATCCGGGCGTTACACATCAGAAGTGCTGTAGAGGTCTCACCCTCGGCACTCGATAGTAACCCAATAGTGTCGAGCAACTAAGGGGAAAATGATGTGCGGTGTCGGGGCCTGGTCTTCGATCCCGTTGATCGGGTCTTCTGATTATCCAGCGGGGCAGTCGGGACAAGGCGGGGGTCACTGATGGATCACTAACCAACCTATACTAAGCAGTTTAGGATAAGCCGGTAAGGTAACAATAAGCAGGTTACAAAAGGAGGCTATGCATCAGAATAGGAGCAAACAATAAAAATAGCAAAAATCTAATGCAAGCATGAGAGAATGGAATGGGCGATATCGGGATGATCAAAGGGGCGGCTTGCCTGGTTGATCTGGCAAGGAGGGGTCGTTGTCGACGACGTAGTCGATCACCGGGGCATCAGCGGCCTCGGGGTCTACCGGAGAGAAGAGGGGAAGAAACAGTAAATACATAGCAAACAGAGGTAACACTAAGCATGACATGACGATACGTAGCACTAAGCGTGTTCTAACGCGGTCCTAGACGTTATAGGTGAAGGGGGAAATCAACCGGGAAGGTGTTCCCGGTTCCGGACCTGTGTCAGACAGATGACCGGAGGGGGAAAGTTCCATGTTCAGCATGCTAGGGGCATGTGACAGATGAACGGACCGCGTATTCGGATTCGTTGGATTTTTCTGAGCAACTTTCATATAGAAAACATTTTCATCGGAGTTACGGTTTAAAAGTTACGGATTTTCAAAGTTTAAACCAATTTCTGAATTATTTTAAAAGCAGAAAAGGTTTATTGCACCAGTAGTGATGTCAGCATTGCGTCAGCTCTGCTGACCAGTCAAACTGACAGGTGGGGCCCACCTGTCAGCCTCTCTGTCTAACAGAGGCTTAACTAAGCTAACAGGGTTAGTTAGGGGGCGTGGGCCCCAGCAGTCAGTGACTGGTTAGGTTAACTAATTAGTTTTATTTATAAAACCGGTTTAGTTAATCTAATTACGTGGTGGGGCCCGCACGTCAGTGTCACAGAGAAGCCCAGTCAGCATGTTGACTGGTCAAACCAGTCAACAGGGTCCCGTGGGGCCCAGCGTCAGCGACTCAGGTGATGGGGCCCACGCATCCATGTTGGTGGCTGCGTCGGGGAGGGCTCCGGCGACCAAGGCGACGGCGGCGTCTCGCCGGAGTTGGCCGGAGCCGCGCTACAGGGGGCCTCCGGACCTACGGCTTGGACCTAAGGGCGCGGCCCGGCACCGCGCACACGATGGTGACGATGACTGGCGTCGGGGACGACCGGAGCATCGCCGGCGACGGAAAAGGCGGCGACGACCTTCGGGCGTGTGATGGCGAAGGCGAAGCAGCGTGCTACGGAACGAAAGGAAGGGCTGGGGAGGATCCCCGTGGTGCGGCGAGTCCAACGGGCTTGAGCCCGTGACCAAAAGGTCACCGGAGTCTCGCCGGCGACGAGCTCCGCGGCGCTGCGTTCGGGCGCACGTGGGGAAGCAGCTAGGGGGCGCGCCAAGTAGGCAAGGAGAGGGAGAAGGTAGGAGAGCTCACCGAGCGGCACGCCGATGGCCCTTGGTAGGTTAGGAGCGCAGGGGAAGCCGGAATTCGAGGGATCTCGCCGGCGACGAGGGCGGAAGGGGACGAGCTCGTGCGACGTCAGCGGTGCTTCCCAGCTCCACCTGGGGGCACCAGACGACGGAGTCGACCCCGGCGGAGCTTCACGACAAGACGGCGGAGCGAGGCGGTGGCTGTGGCCGCGGTGACGACGGAGAACGGCGGCGAGCGCGCTCGGGAGAGGCGGGCGAGCGAGACAGGGTGGGGGGAAAGAGCAGGTGGAGTGGGTGGTGCAAGTGGAGGCGGGGATCGAGGAGGCGAGGAGGCGCAAGCCTTATCCCCTCGCTCGGGCGATGCCGGCGAGGCGGGTCCGGCGGGGACGGGCGCGCTCTGCCTCGCCCGGTCGGAGGAACAGGAGGAGGGGGGAGAGCGACAGGAAAGGGGGAGTGGGCCGGCTGGGATGGGCCGACGGCCAGCTGGGCCTGTCTCTGCGGCCTTAGGCCCAGGGGCAGGGGGGGCAGGAGGCTGTGGGTCGCCGAGGCCCAAGGGGAGGCCAGGGCTCTCCCACCCCCTCTTCTTTTCCTTTTTTTTTAAACAGCTTTTGCATTTTCTTTTCTTTTTCTTTTAGCCAATAAAGACTTTGCAAAAGATTATGCCATTGGACAAAATAATCTCAAAGAATTATTAGGCACTTCCCAAAAAGAAAGATTGTGAGGCTTTTAGAAAATTCTTTGCCATTTTCATAAATTAAAAAGGCATTTAATTTATTTCTTAGGCCACTGTTTGAAGTAGCTTAGGCCACTCAAACCTTTTTGCAAAAAGTTGGTTCACCACCAATATTAGTTGTGGATTATTCTGCACATGATGAACATTTTTGTTTTCATGTCTGAGCATTTTGAATTTCAGACAAAATTTGAATTTGAATTCAACTGGAATTTAAAAGAGAAAGGAGACAATTATGATCAGGAACATGTTTAGCAAAAAGATTAACTTAACCCCAGGGGTTACTGTAGCATCATTACACCGGGGTGTTACAACTCTCCTCCTCTAAAAGAAATTCTCGTCCCGAGAATTAAGAGGTAGAAGGGAAAAGATCGGGGTATTCAGCCCGGAGGTTATCTTCGCGTTCCCAAGTGGCTTCCTCTTTAGTATGATTCGACCATTGCACCTTGAGGAACTTAGTAACCTTCTGGCGGGTTCGACGTTCAGCTTCTTCAAGAATGCAGATCGGATGCTCCTTGTATGTGAGATCATCTTGAATTTCAATCAATTCCGGATCCACTTCACGTTCCGGATCCTTGAAGCATCGACGAAGTTGCGACACATGGAAGACGTCATGGACGTGAGAGAACTGAGGTGGCAACTCCAATTGATAAGCCACCAGTCCACGACGGGCGAGAATACGGAAGGGAACAATGTAGCGAGGAGCTAACTTTCCCTTGACTTCGAACCGATGAGTGCCTCTCAAAGGAGTGACATGCAGATAAGCTTGTTCACCAGGTTGATAAGTTGAACCCCAGTGTTTCCGGTCATAGTTGCTCTTCTGGCGGGATTGGGCCGCCTTGAGATTATCCCGGACAATGCGAACCTGCTCTTCAGCTTGTTGAATAATGTCCGGACCAATGAGTGCTCGTTCCCCAGTTTCTGACCAATTCAGAGGGGTTCGGCACTTATGTCCATAAAGCACTTCAAAGGGTGCCATCTTCAAGCTGGCTTGATAGCTGTTGTTATAAGAGAACTCCGCATAAGGGAGAGATTCTTCCCACTTCTTGCCGAAAGAAATAACACAAGCTCGAAGCATGTCTTCAAGAATTTGATTGACTCGCTCGACTTGGCCTTGGGATTGGGGATGATAAGCAGTGCTCCAGGTAATATGAGTTCCCATTGCCTCTTGGAAACTATCCCAGAACTTAGAAGTGAAAATACTGCCACGGTCTGAACTGATCTCCTTCGGAATGCCGTGGAGTGACACAATTCGGGAGATATACAAGGTTGCCAATTGACTAGCAGTGATAGTCTCCTTGACTGGCAGAAAGTGAGCAACCTTCGAGAATTGGTCGATGACGACAAAGATAGCATCATTACCTTTCTGAGACTTGGGAAGGCCAGTGACGAAGTCCATTTGGATCTTATCCCACTTCCATTCAGGAATCGGAAGCAGTTGTAGAAGTCCAGCCGGTTTTTGATGTTCTGCTTTGACGCGACGACAAACGTCACATTCTTCAATATATCGAGCAATGTCTTGCTTCATTTTAGACCACCAGTACTTCTGACGGATGTCTAGATACATCTTGGTACTTCCCGGATGAATAGAGAGAGGGGTGTCATGCGCTTCTTTCATCACCTTCTCTGTCATAAGCTCGAACCAGGGTACGACAATGCGATCTCTGAAGTATAAGGTTCCATCTTCACCAAGTGAGAAATCTCTGGATTTTTCTAAGGCAAGATCCTTTTTCATCAGATCAACATGAGCATCTTTGGCTTGAGCAGACTTGATTGCTTTCAGAAGAGTTGGTTCCAGAACAAGGTTATTCAGAGAACCCTGTGGAACTAGTTGAAGGTTCAGCTTGCATAGCTCTTCATAAAGGCGGGGTTGAGCTTTGTAGACCTGGTGATTATTGCAATAAGACTTTCGGCTTAGGGCATCGGCCATTACATTAGCCTTGCCAGGTGTATAAGATATACCGCAGTTGTAGTCAGCAATAGCTTCCATCCATCGCTGCTGACGGAGGTTCAGATCTGGCTGAGTAAACAGGTACTTCAGACTCTGATGATCAGTGAAGATCTCACAACGATTACCGAGAAGGTATTGTCGCCATAGCTTCAATGCAAAGATAACCGCTGCAAGCTCAAGGTCATGAACCGGGTAGTTTTCTTCGTGAGGACGCACTTGACGGGAGGCATAGGCAATCACCCTGCGCTCTTGCATTAGAACACAGCCTAATCCTTGACGTGAAGCGTCACAATAGATGACAAAGTCCTTGCGAGAATCAGGGGGAGCAAGCACTGGGGCAGAAGTCAGTTTATCCTTGAGTGCCTGGAAACTTTCCTGACATTTGTCTGTCCAATCGAACTTAACACCTTTGTGAAGCAGATTAGTCAGTGGCTTGGCGATCTTGGAGAAGTTCTCGACAAAGCGGCGACAATAGCTGGCCAGTCCGAGAAAGCTTCTGACTTGCTTGACAGTCTTCGGAGGGGTCCAGTCAAGAATAGCCTGAACGCGCTCTGGGTTGACGGCAATACCATCCTTGGAGATAACATGACCAAGGTAGGTGACTTCGGGTAACCAGAATTCACATTTGGAATACTTGGCATAAAGTTGATGCTCTCGAAGCTTCTCCAGAACAAGACGAAGATGTTCAGCATGTTCTTCTTTATTCTTCGAATATACCAGTATATCATCCAGATAGACGACGACGAACTTGTCGAGGTAATCCATGAATATATAGTTCATCAGACGAGAGAATGTAGCTGGAGCATTGGTTAAACCGAATGACATGACGGTGTACTCGTAAGAACCATAACGAGTCACAAATGCGGTCTTTGGAATATCCTCTTCACGAACACGGATCTGGTGGTAACCCAACCTCAAGTTGAGTTTAGAGAATATCGATGAACCAGCCAGTTGATCATACAGATCATTGATCCGAGGAAGGGGATATTTGTTTTGAATTGTAGCTTGGTTGATAGGACGATAGTCTTGGACCAAACGGTTCGTACCGTCCTTCTTCTTGACGAAGAGAGAAGGTGCTCCCCAAGTAGAGGAACTTGGACGAATAAAACCCTTGTGAAGAGATTTGTCGATTTCCTCCTTAAGCTCAAGGAGTTCATGAGGTGGCATCTTGTAGGGTCGTTTTGCAATAGGAATGGTGCCTGGTTTCAAGTCGATGACGAACTCGACAGCCCGGGCAGGGGGTATTCCTGGAAGTTCTTCTGGAAATACGTCTTGGAAGTTGCGAACGACTGGAATCTTTTCAATTCCCTCAAGAGGTGCCGCGTTCAACGCATTCAAAGCATAAAGTCGTGCTTCAGCGTTTTGAACAAGCTGAGCATGGTAGCTTACTATCTCATCGGAAGGATGTAGGAGGTGAACGACCTTGGTGGCGCAAACGATAGAGGCAGTATGCGCTTTCAACCATTCCATTCCCAGAAGAGGTCAATATTGGAAGAATCAAGAATAATGGGAGAAACACGAAATTCCAACCCTTCAATTTCAACGGGGACGTCGCGACCAATCATGGTAGTTCGACACTGACCCGCAGGGGTACGTACCACTATCGGAGTGTTCATGGGCTCGCAACGAATGTCATGTGCGTAAGCAAAATTTTCTGACATGAATGAATGTGATGCTCCTGAATCGAATAAAACAGAAGCCGGTACTGAATTAACAAGAAGAGTACCCATCACAGTGGCAGGCTGGTCTTGAGCTTCATTCAGATCAACATGATTAGCCTGACCATGACCATAAGGTCTGGCATTATTGTTATGGGGCTGATTGTTACGGCCAGTTGAAGGTAGAGCCAGCTGGCTCTTTTTCTGAGTGCACTCTTTAGCAAGGTGGCCGGGGCGGCCACATCTGAAGCACAGACCATCATTGGGATCGGGAGCAGGAGCTTGGGATGGTACATCTCGAAGAGGCTGCCTCTCTGGTGGATGAGACAGACGAGGTGCAGCATAGGACTGTCTTGGTGTAGGTGCGGTTGGACGATACATGCTGTGGGGAATCCATATCCGACGCTTCTGCGCTGACGGGCCCGAAGATGGGCCAGCGTCACGGCTACGCCTGAGGGATCCCTGGTGTTCCTGAAGACCAGTCTCAACCTGAATAGCCTTGTTCACCAAGGTGGCGAAGTCGGCAAAGTCATGAATGAGCAGTGCTAGCTTGATATCTGGGTGAAGTCCATCACGAAACTTTTCTTGCTTACGAGCATCAGTTGCAATGTCTTCTTTAGCATAACGTGACAAGTCCAGAAATTCCCGTTGATAAGCATCTACAATCTTGTTGCCTTGGGTGAGGTTGCGGAACTCTCGCTTCTTCCTGTCCATGGTTCCCTGAGGAATGAAACGGGCACGGAAGGCAGCTTGGAAATCCGGCCAAGTAATGACCGTTCCAGCAGGTAGGGTACGCCTATGGCTGTCCCACCATTGAGCAGCAGGACTCTTCAGAAAGAAAGATGCGAAGGTGACATAGCTGGCAGGGGCAACACTAGCAGACTCCATTTCATATGTGATGTCGCGGAGCCAGTCATCAGCATCAAGGGGTTGAGTTGAGCTGCGGTAGATAGATGGGTTGAGGCGCATGAAGTCCTGCAGAGTTACTCGGGTTGGATGTTGATTCATGTTCGGACGAGGAAACTGAGCCATCATTCCTTCCATGAACTGGCGAGTTAACTCAAACTGTTGCCTCATTCCAGTAAAGAATTCAGGCGGTGGTGGGTCGTTGGCACCACAGCCACGACCAGCGGGTCTAACCATCCTGCTAAAATGTAACAGGGGTAGTTCAGCATTGAGCATTTGCAAAGACAAGGATCATTCATGATGAAAACATGCATAATGAAGGAGGTACGATGGATTCCACTCCGTAGTCAACACGACAGGGTGTGCACTACTCAAAAAGCTATTCTAAGGAATAACTATGGCTTCATCCAACTTTGGGGTGAATGTGATCACGGGATCCTAATGTTAGTAAATTCATTTAACCCGAGTAGAAGAGAGTTCAGAGTCCCAGAGTATAGACGAGGAGTAAAAGATGCTAATACCACCCATATGGCGACGTGGGCCCGTAAGCCACACAGCCAATGTTAGTAAAAGTTTTCAGTGACTAGACTCAACTTCGGCCAAGGAGTTGGAAAGGGGGCTACCTACAGGCAGTCGGCTCTGATACCAACTTGTGACGCCCTCGATTCAATCGTACACTAATCATACACGCAAATGTGTACGATCAAGATCAAGGACTCACGGGAAGATATCACAACACAACTCTAGACACAAATTAAAATAATACAAGCTTTATATTACAAGCCAGGGGCCTCGAGGGCTCGAATACATCAGCTTGAATACAAACGAGTCAGCGGAAGCAACAATATCTGAGAACAGACATGAGTTAGACAAGTTTGCCTTAAGAAGGCTAGCACAAAACAACAACGATCGAAAAGGCAAGGCCTCCTGCCTGGGAGCCTCCTAACTACTCTTGGTTGTCGGCGTCCGTCATGTGGTAGTAGGCATCCTCGGGGTAGCAGCCATCGTCAAAGGTGGCATCTGGCTCCTGGACTCCACCATCTGGTTGCAACAACCAGAAAGAAGAAAGAAGGGGGAAAAGGGGGAACAAAGCAACCGTGAGTACTCATCCAAAGTACTCGCAAGCAAGGATCTACACTACAGATGCAACATTATCAAAGAGGGGTTGTATATGTGGACTGGGCTGCAGAAATGCCAGAATAGAGAGAAGGCCTAGTCCTATCAAAGACTAGCATCTTCTGGAAACCACCATCTTGCAGCAAACAAGAGGGAGTAGAGTAGCATAAAGTAAAGTGGTAGTAGTGTTATCAACCTCGGCCAGAGATCCTTTCTCGACTCCCTGCGAGAAAGCAATCCCAGAGCCATACTATCCAGTTATCATCACAATCAAATCCTCATCACCAACCAGTTCTCATCACAAGTATCCAGTTCTAGTTGTATCGATCGGGATACAACTCCAAGTGTCCGTTACCGTAGGACAGGCTATGCATAGATTAGTTCTTCCCTGCAGGGGTGCACCAACTTACCCACCACGCTCGATTGACTCCGGCCGGACACACTTTCCAGGGTCATGCCCGGCCTCGGCCAAACAATACGCCGCAACCCGACCTAGGCTTAACAGAGAGGTCAGCACGCCGGACTAAACCTATGCCCCCAGGGGTCATGGGCCATCTCCCCGGGAACTCCTGCACGTTGCGTGGGCGGCCGGTGAGCAGACCTAGCTACCTCCCTAAAAAGGCAGGAGCTTACCAGTCCAACCCGGCGCGCGCCGCTCCGTCGCTGACGTCTATTAAGCTTCGGCTGATGTACACGACGCAGAACGCCCATACTATGCCCACGTGATGGTTAGTGCTATCAGGCCAGAGGCCCCTCGGATCAAATATCCAAATCGTAGTGGATTAGGAACGCGCGGTAACAAGCAGAGCCTCACGAAAGAGGTGACCCCGTTGCCCCGTCTCGAGGACTTGCGGCAAGGGCTAAGAATGCCCGGCCACGCCTCGTAATTATCTCACGGGCACCTTCCAGGTCAACCCGTCTCCACATCACTTTCCAAGTAACAGTTGTAAAGTCCAAGTATCCGTGTGTCCAAACATCAAGAGGAAAACCCAAGGAATCACCCTCGGTGGGTTCCACTCAATGTAATCATCAAGGTGAACGTAGAGGAATCACCCTCGAGGTTCACACTTGAGGGGTTGCACGACAGAGTCGTATCGGAAGTGATTAAAGAGGAAATCACCCTCGATGACCACGACCGAATAGCTACACTATAGGTTAACATCAGAAGTGCTGTAGAGGTCTCACCCTCGGCACTCGATAGTAACTCAGTAGTGTCGAGCAACTAAGGGGAAAATGATGTGCGGTGTCGGGGCCTGGTCTTCGATCCCGTTGATCGGGTCTTCTGATTATCCAGCGGGGCAGTCGGGACAAGGCGGGGGTCACTGATGGATCACTAACCAACCTATACTAAGCAGTTTAGGATAAGCCGGTAAGGTAACAATAAGCAGGTTACAAAAGGAGGCTATGCATCAGAATAGGAGCAAACAATAACAATAGCAAAAATCTAATGCAAGCATGAGAGAATGGAATGGGCGATATCGGGATGATCAAAGGGGCGGCTTGCCTGGTTGATCTGGCAAGGAGGGGTCGTTGTCGACGACGTAGTCGATCACCGGGGCATTAGCGGCCTCGGGGTCTACCGGAGAGAAGAGGGGAAGAAACAGTAAATACATAGCAAACAGAGGTAACACTAAGCATGACATGACGATACGTAGCACTAAGCGTGTTCTAACGCGGTCCTAGACGTTATAGGTGAAGGGGGAAATCAACCGGGAAGGTGTTCTCGGTTCCGGACCTGTGTCAGACAGATGACCGGAGGGGGAAAGTTCCATGTTCAACATGCTAGGGGCATGTGACAGATGAACGGACCGCGTATTCGGATTCGTTGGATTTTTCTGAGCAACTTTCATATAGAAAACATTTTCATCGGAGTTACGGTTTAAAAGTTACGGATTTTCAAAGTTTAAACCAATTTCTGAATTATTTTAAAAGCAGAAAAGGTTTATTGCGCCAGTAGTGACGTCAGCATTGCGTCAGCTCTGCTGACCAGTCAAACTGACAGGTGGGGCCCACCTGTCAGCCTCATTGTCTAACAGAGGCTTAACTAAGCTAACAGGGTTAGTTAGGGGGCGTGGGCCCCAGCAGTCAGTGACTGGTTAGGTTAACTAATTAGTTTTATTTATAAAACCGGTTTAGTTAATCTAATTACGTGGTGGGGCCCGCACGTCAGTGTCACAGAGAAGCCCAGTCAGCATGTTGACTGGTCAAACCAGTCAACAGGGTCCCGTGGGGCCCAGCGTCAGCGACTCAGGTGATGGGGCCCACGCATCCATGTTGGTGGCTGCGCCGGGGAGGGCTCCGGCGACCAAGGCGACGGCGGCGTCTCGCCGGAGTTGGTCGGAGCCGCGCTACAGGGGGCCTCCGGACCTACGGCTTGGACCTAAGGGCGCGGCCCGGCACCGCGCACACGATGGTGACGATGACTGGCGTCGGGGACGACCGGAGCATCGCCGGCGACGGAAAAGGCGGCGACGACCTTCGGGCGTGTGATGGAGAAGGCGAAGCAGCGTGCTACGGAACGAAAGGAAGGGCTGGGGAGGATCCCCGTGGTGCGGCGAGTCCAACGGGCTTGAGCCCGTGACCAAAAGGTCACCGGAGTCTCGCCGGCGACGAGCTCCGCGGCGCTGCGTTCGGGCGCACGTGGGGAAGCAGCTAGGGGGCGCGCCAAGTAGGCAAGGAGAGGGAGAAGGTAGGAGAGCTCCTGAGCGGCACACCGATGGCCCTTGGTAGGTTAGGAGCGCAGGGGAAGCCGGAATTCGAGGGATCTCGCCGGCGACGAGGGCGGAAGGGGACGAGCTCGTGCGACGTCAGCGGTGCTTCCCAGCTCCACCTGGGGGCACCAGACGACGGAGTCGACCCCGCCGGAGCTTCACGACAAGACGGCGGAGCGAGGCGGTGGCTGTGGCCGCGGTGACGACGGAGAACGGCGGCGAGCGCGCTCGAGAGAGGCGGGCGAGCGAGACAGGGTGGGGGGAAAGAGCAGGTGGAGTGGGTGGTGCAAGTGGAGGCGGGGATCGAGGAGGCGAGGAGGCGCAAGCCTTATCCCCTCGCTCGGGCGATGCC
>NW_025229745.1:18710-19594 GCF_018294505.1 Triticum aestivum | reverse complement strand
TTTTAAAACTTACTTGAACTCCTGACTTTTTGTGTCTTAAAAATGCACCATTCAAAGCCACATCATCATTTTTCAATCCTTTCTGACTTCATTTGTTATTTTTCATGCATTTACTAATTATTTTGAGCTATAAGAACCTAAAATTGAAAAGCATTTCAAATGAACTCTGAAAAGATTGAAAGTTGGCATGATATCATCATTTCATCCACATAGCATGTGCAAGAAAGTTGAGAGGGTTACGGCAAAAACTGGATGCACTTCGTGTACAAAACGGACAATCTCTTCCAAAGTATTAGGATTTCATCCGGACACTCGTCTATTACAAAGGGATTTCATTTTTGAAAACCTATTTGAACTCCTGACTTTTTGTGTGTTCAAAATGCACCATTCAAAGCCACATCATCATTTTTCAATCCTTTCTGACTTCATTTGTTATTTTTCATGCATTTACCAATTATTTTTAGCTATATGACCCTAAAATTGAAAAGCATTTCAAATGAACTTTGAAAAGGTTGAAACTTGGCATGATATCATCATTTCATCCACATAGCATGTGCAAGAAAGTTGAGAGGGTTACGGCAAAAACTGGATGCACTTCGTGTACAAAACGGATAATCTCTTTCAAAGTATCAGGATTTCATCCGGAAACTCGTCTGTTACAAAGGGATTTCATTTTTTAAAACTTATTTGAACTCCTGACTTTTTGTGTGTTCAAAATGCACCATTCAAAGCCACATCATCATTTTTCAATCCTTTCTGACTTCATTTGTTATTTTTCATGCATTTACTAATTATTTTGAGCTATAAGACCCTAAAATTGAAATGCATTTCAAATGAACTCTGAAAAGGTTGAAAGTTGGCATGATATCATCATTTCATCCACA
>NW_025229745.1:14792-15690 GCF_018294505.1 Triticum aestivum | reverse complement strand
ACAAAGGGATTTCATTTTTTAAAACTTATTTGAACTACTGACTTTTTGTGTGTTCAAAATGCACCATTCAAAGCCACATCATAATTTTTCAATCCTTTCTGACTTCATTTGTTATTTTGCATGCATTTACTAATTATTTTGAGCTATAAGAACCTAAAATTGAAAAGCATTTCAAATGAACTCTGAAAAGGTTGAAAGTTGGCATGATATCGTCATTTCATCCACATAGCATGTGCAAGAAAGTTGAGAGGGTTTCGGCAAAAACTGGATGCACTTCGTGTACAAAACGGACAATCTCTTTCAAAGTAATAGGATTTCATCCGGACACTCGTCTGTTACAAAGGGATTTCATTTTTTAAAACCTATTTGAACTCCTGACTTTTTGTGTGTTCAAAATGCACCATTCAAAGCCACATCATAATTTTTCAATCCTTTCTGACTTCATTTGTTATTTTTCATGCATTTACTAATTATTTTGAGTTATTAGACCCTAAAATTGAAAAGCATTTCAAATGAACTCTGAAAAGGTTGAAACTTGGCATGATATCATCAATTCATCCACATAGCATGTGCAAGAAAGTTGAGAGGGTTATGGCAAAAACTGAATGCACTTCATGTACAAAACGGACAATCTCTTTCAAAGTATCAGGATTTCATCCGGAAACTCGTCTGTTACAAAGGGATTTCATTTTTAAAACTTATTTGAACTACTGGCTTTTTGTGTGTTAAAAATGCACCATTCAAAGCCACATCATCATTTTTCAATCCTTTCTGACTTCATTTGTTATTTTTCATGCATTTACTAATTATTTTGAGCTATAAGAACCTAAAATTGAAAAGCATTTCAAATGAACTCTGAAAAGGTTGAAAGTTGGCATGATATCATCATTTCATCCAC
>NW_025229745.1:9673-10250 GCF_018294505.1 Triticum aestivum | reverse complement strand
CTCTGAAAAGGTTGAAAGTTGGCATGATATCATCATTTCATCCACATAGCATGTGCAAGAAAGTTGAGAGGGTTATGACAAAAACTGGATGCACTTCGTGTACAAAACGGACAATCTCTTTCAAAGTATCAGGATTTCATCCGGAAACTCGTCTGTTACAAAGGGATTTCATTTTTTAAAACTTACTTGAACTCTTGACTTTTTGTGTGTTCAAAATGCACCATTCAAAGCCACATCATCATTTTTCAATCCTTTCTGACTTCATTTGTTATTTTTCATGCATTTACTAATTATTTTGAGCTATAAGACCCAAAAATTGAAAAGCATTTCAAATGAACTCTGAAAAGGTTGAAACTTGGCATGATGTCATCATTTAATCCACATAGCATGTGTAGGAAAGTTGAGTGGGTTACGGCAAAAACTGGATGCACTTCGTGTACAAAACGGACAATCTCTTTCAAAGTATTAGGATTTCAACCGGACACTCGTCTGTTACAAAGGGATTTCATTTTTTAAAACCTATTTGAACTCCTGAGTTTTTGTGTGTTCAAAATGCACCATTCAAAGCCACATCATC
>NW_025229745.1:5697-6305 GCF_018294505.1 Triticum aestivum | reverse complement strand
GAAAGTTGAGAGGGTTACGGCAAAAACTGGATGCACTTCGTGTACAAAACGGACAATCTCTTTCAAAGTATCAGGATTTCATCCGGAAACTCGTCTGTTACAAAGGGATTTCATTTTTTAAAACTTATTTGAACTCCTGACTTTTTGTGTGTTCAAAATGCAGCATTCAAAGCCACATCATCATTTTTCAATCCTTTCTGACTTCATTTGTTATTTTTCATGCATTTACTAATTATTTTGAGCTATAAGGCCCTAAAATTGAAAAGCATTTCAAATGAACTCTGAAAAGGTTGAAAGTTGGCATCATATAATCATTTCATCCACATAGCATGTGCAAGAAAGTTGAGAGGGTTACGGCAAAAACTGGATGCACTTCGTGTACAAAACGGACAATCTCTTTCAAAGTATCAGGATTTCATCCGGAAACTCGTCTGTTACAAAGGGATTTCATTTTTTAAAACTTACTTGAACTCCTGACTTTTTGTGTGTTCAAAATGCACCATTCAAAGCCACATCATCATTTTCCAATCCTTTCTGACTTCATTTGTTATTTTTCATGCATTTACTAATTATTTTGAGCTATAAGAACCTAAAATTGAAAAGCATTT
>NW_025229745.1:4320-5465 GCF_018294505.1 Triticum aestivum | reverse complement strand
ACATCATCATTTTTCAATCCTTTCTGACTTCAGTTGTTATTTTTCATGCATTTACTAATTATTTTGAGCTATAAGGCCCTAAAATTGAAAAGCATTTCAAATGAACTCTGAAAAGGTTGAAAGTTGGCATCATATAATCATTTCATCCACATAGCATGTGCAAGAAAGTTGAGAGGGTTACGGCAAAAACTAGATGCACTTCGTGTACAAAACGGACAATCTCTTTCAAAGTATCAGGATTTCATCCGGAAACTCGTCTGTTACAAAGGGATTTCATTTTTTAAAACTTATTTGAACTACTGACTTTTTGTGTGTTCAAAATGCACCATTCAAAGCCACATCAAAATTTTTCAATCCTTTCTGACTTCATTTGTTATTTTGCATGCATTTACTAATTATTTTGAGCTATAAGAACCTAAAATTGAAAAGCATTTCAAATGAACTCTGAAAAGGTTGAAAGTTGGCATGATATCATCATTTCATCCACATAGCATGTGCAAGAAAGTTGAGAGGGTTACGGCAAAAACTGGATGCACTTCGTGTACAAAACGGACAATCTCTTTCAAAGTAATAGGATTTCATCCGGACACTCGTCTGTTACAAAGGGATTTCATTTTTTAAAACCTATTTGAACTCCTGACTTTTTGTGTGTTCAAAATGCACCATTCAAAGCCACATCATAATTTTTCAATCCTTTCTGACTTCATTTGTTATTTTTCATGCATTTACTAATTATTTTGAGTTATTAGACCCTAAAATTGAAAAGCATTTCAAATGAACTCTGAAAAGGTTGAAACTTGGCATGATATCATCATTTCATCCACATAGCATGTGCAAGAAAGTTGAGAGGGTTACGGCAAAAAGTGGATGCACTTCGTGTACAAAACGGACAATCTCTTTCAAAGTATCAGGATTTCATCCGGAAACTCGTCTGTTACAAAGGGATTTCATTTTTTTAAACTTACTTGAACTCCTGACTTTTTGTTTGTTCAAAATGCACCATTCAAAGCCACATCATCATTTTTCAATCCTTTCTGACTTCATTTGTTATTTTTCATGCATTTACTAATTATTTTGAGCTATAAGAACCTAAAATTGAAAAGCATTTCAAATGAACTCTGAAAAGGTTGAAAGTTGGCATGATA
>NW_025229745.1:0-3634 GCF_018294505.1 Triticum aestivum | reverse complement strand
TTTTTCAATCCTTTCTGACTTCATTTGTAATTTTTCATGGATTTACTAATTATTTTGAGCTATAAGAACCTAAAATTGAAAAGCATTTCAAATGAACTCTGAAAAGGTTGAAAGTTGGCATGATATCATCATTTCATCCACATAGCATGTGCAAGAAAGTTGAGAGGGTTACGGCAAAAACTGGATGCACTTCGTGTACAAAACGGACAATCTCTTTCAAAGTATCAGGATTTCATCCGGAAACTAGTCTGTTACAAAGGGATTTCATTTTTTAAAACTTATTTGAACTACTGACTTTTTGTGTGTTCAAAATGCACCATTCAAAGCCACATCATCATTTTCAATCCTTTCTGACGTCATTTGTTATTTTTCATGCAATTACTAATTATTTTGAGCTATTAGAACCAAAAATTGAAAAGCATTTCAAATTAACTCTGAAAGGTTGAAAGTTGGCATGATATCATCATTTCATCCACATAGCATGTGCAAGAAAGTTGAGAGGGTTACGGCAAAAACTGAATGCACTTCGTGTACAAAACGGACAATCCCTTTCAAAGTATTAGGATTTCATCCGGAAACTCGTCTGTTACAAAGGGATTTCATTTTCTAAAACCTATTTGAACTCCTGACTTTTTGTGTGTTCAAAATGCACCATTCAAAGCCACATCATCATTTTTCAATCCTTTCTGACTTCATTTGTTATTTTTCATGCATTTACTAATTATTTTGAGCTATAAGACCCTAAAATTGAAAAGCATTTCAAATGAACTCTGAAAAGGTTGAAAGTTGGCATGATATCATCATTTCATCCACATAGCATGTGCAAGAAAGTTGAGAGGGTTACGGCAAAAACTGGATGCACTTCGTGTACAAAACGGACAATCTCTTTGAAAGTATCAGGATTTCATCCGGAAACTCGTCTGTTACAAAGGGATTTCATTTTTTAAAACTTATTTGAACTCCTGACTTTTTGTGTGTTCAAAATGCACCATTCAAAGCCACATCATCATTTTTCAATCCTTTCTGACTTCATTTGTTATTTTTCATGCATTTACTAATTATTTTGAGCTATAAGACCCTAAAATTGAAAAGCATTTCAAATGAACTCTAAAAAGGTTGAAAGTTGGCATGATATCATCATTTCATCCACATAGCATGTGCAAGAAAGTTGAGAGGGTTACGGCAAAAACTGGATGCACTTCGTGTACAAAACGGACAATCTCTTTCAAAGTATCAGGATTTCATCCGGAAACTCGTCTGTTACAAAGGGATTTCATTTTTTTAAACTTATTTGAACTCCTGACTTTGTGTGTGTTCAAAATGCACCATTCAAAGCCACATCATCATTTTTCAATCCTTTCTGACTTCATTTGTTATTTTACATGCATTTTTACTAATTATTTTGAGCTATAAGACCCTAAAATTGAAAAGCATTTCAAATGAACTCTGAAAAGGTTGAAAGTTGGCATGATATCATCATTTCATCCACATAGCATGTGCAAGAAAGTTGAGAGGGTTACGGCAAAAACTGGATGCACTTCGTGTACAAAACGGACAATCTCTTTCAAAGTATCAGGATTTCATCCGGAAACTCGTCTGTTACAAAGGGATTTCATTTTTTAAAACTTATTTGAACTCCTGACTTTGTGTCTGTTCAAAATGCACCATTCAAAGCCGCATCATCATTTTTCAATCATTTCTGACTTCATTTGTTATTTTTCATGCATTTACTAATTATTTTGAGCTATAAGACCCTAAAATTGAAAAGCATTTCAAATGAACTCCGAAAAGGTTGAAAGTTGGCATGATATCATCATTTCATCCACATAGCATGTGCAAGAAAGTTGAGAGGGTTACGGCAAAAACTGGATGCACTTCGTGTACAAAACGGACAATCTCTTTCAAAGTATCAGGATTTCATCCGGAAACTCGTCTGTTACAAAGGGATTTCATTTTTTCAAACTTATTTGAACTCCTGACTTTTTGTGTGTTCAAAATGCACCATTCAAAGCCACATCATCATTTTTCAATCCTTTCTGACTTCATTTGTTATTTTTCATGCATTTACTAATTATTTTGAGCTATAAGACCCTAAAATTGAAAAGCATTTCAAATGAACTCTGAAAAGGTTGAAAGTTGGCATGATATCATCATTTCATCCACATAGAATGTGCAAGAAAGTTGAGAGGGTTACGGCAAAAACTGGATGCACTTCGTGTACAAAACGGACAATCTCTTTCAAAGTATCAGGATTTCATCCGGAAACTCGTCTGTTACAAAGGGATTTCATTTTTTTAAACTTATTTGAACTCCTGACTTTTTGTGTGTTCAAAATGCACCATTCAAAGCCACATCATCATTTTTCAATCCTTTCTGACTTCATTTGTTATTTTTCATGCATTTACTAATTATTTTTAGCTATAAGACCCTAAAATTGAAAAGCATTTCAAATGAACTCTGAAAAGGTTGAAACTTGGCATGATATCATCATTTCATCCACATAGCATGTGCAAGAAAGTTGAGAGGGTTACGGCAAAAACTGGATGCACCTCGTATACAAAACAGACAATCTCTTTCAAAGTATCAGGATTTCATCCGGAAACTCGTCTGTTACAAAGGGATTTCATTTTTAAAACTTATTCTAACTCCTGACTTTTTGTGTGTTCAAAATGCACAATTCAAAGCCACATCATCATTTTTCAATCCTTTCTCACTTCATTTGTTATTTTTCATGCATTTACTAATTATTTTGAGCTATAAGAACCTAAAATTGAAAAGCATTTCAAATGAACTCTGAAAAGGTTGAAAGTTGGTATGATATCATAATTTCATCCACATAGCATGTGCAAGAAAGTTGAGAGGGTTATGGCAAAAACTGGATGCACTTCATGTACAAAACGGACAATCTCTTTCGAAGTATCAGGATTTCATCCGGAAACTAGTCTGTTACAAAGGGATTTCATTTTTTAAAACTTATTTGAACTACTGACTTTTTGTGTGTTCAAAATGCACCATTCAAAGCCACATCATCATTTTTCAATCCTTTCTGACGTCATTTGTTATTTTTCATGCATTTACTAATTATTTTGAGCTATTAGAACCAAAAATTGAAAAGCCTTTCAAATGAACTCTGAAAAGGTTGAAAGTTGGCATGATATCATCATTTCATCCACATAGCATGTGCAAGAAAGTTGAGAGGGTTACGGCAAAAACTGGATGCACTTCGTGTACAAAACGGACAATCTCTTTCAAAGGATTAGGATTTCATCCGGACACTCGTCTGTTACAAAGGGATTTCATTTTTTAAAACCTATTTGAACTCCTGACTTTTTGTGTGTTCAAAATGCACCATTCAAAGCCACATCATCATTTTTCA
This sequence comes from Triticum aestivum, assembly GCF_018294505.1. Lineage (NCBI taxonomy): Eukaryota > Viridiplantae > Streptophyta > Magnoliopsida > Poales > Poaceae > Triticum > Triticum aestivum. The sequence goes on along the minus strand of NW_025229745.1, from coordinate 258 downwards.
ATCCTTTCTGACTTCATTTGTTATTTTTCATGCATTTACTAATTATTTTGAGCTATAAGACCCTAAAATTGAAAAGCATTTCAAATGAACTCTGAAAAGGTTGAAAGTTGGCATGATATCATCATTTCATCCACATAGCATGTGCAGGAAAGTTGAGAGGGTTACGGCAAAAACTGGATGCACTTCGTGTACAAAACGGACAATCTCTTTCAAAGTATCAGGATTTCATCCGGAAACTCGTCTGTTACAAAGGGATTT
>NW_025229744.1:12901-19603 GCF_018294505.1 Triticum aestivum | reverse complement strand
GAAAGTTTTATTATACTACCACACACACGCTGGGCCGGCAGCCGGGCCAAGCAAAGCCTGCAATATTTTACGAAAATCCATCATGTCTAAGAAAATGTTCACCATAAATTACAAGAAATTCACCTTGCATTATGTCAAATATATTCATCATATCTTTAAAAAATTGTTCAACGTATTTAAAAAAATGTTCAGCATAAACAAATAAAATAAAGGAAAAATGCACATCATCAGCAGGTTTCGAACCTGCGACCAGCAACACGCAAGCGGAGAGCGCTAGCCACCAGGCCACAGGTGTGCTCTGTTTCAAAGGCGGGCAGTACCTCTTTAGACAAACAATAAAACGCTGGACCGGTGGTTGGGCCAACCGAGGCCTGTAATAATTTTTTCGTTTTGCGTTTTGCTGGGGCTCGTTCGTTGCCCAGGTTTCTTTTCGTTTCTTCATCTTTTTTCATTCAATGAAATTGATCATTTTTGTAATATATATTGAACAATTTTCTTAATATATGTTACCAAAATTATTCAACATATATCAAGATTTTTTAACTTATATTGATCATTTTTGTAATAAATATTCACCGTGCATTATGTAAAAAAAATTAATAGATGCAAAATGATCATAACATTTTTTAAGTTTATAGTTAACTTTTTATTCTGCGATATTTTTTTGTAAATAAACACTAAACATTGAACATTTTTTTATATACAATGATTTTATATAAATATACGATCAACTTTTTTTGTATTATAAAACCATTTGTCACCTATATATTGAACTTTTTTAAAACGATGAAAGTTTCAATCTTGGGTTCATATTTCTATTTGTCAAAAAATAACACATGTAGTAATCTGCATGTTTACCAAACTAATATTTTTCTCAAAGATAATGCTATTAATACAGCCTGTGTAAAAATAAGAAAAAATGATCATTTTGCATCTATTAAAAAATGATCATTTTGCATCTACTAAATTATTTGTAAAATAATATTGCAGGCTTTGCTTGGCCCAGCTGCCGGCCCAGCGTGTGTGTGCTAGTATAATAAAAATTTCGCCGGTATCAAGTTACGTTGAACAATTTTCTAAAGATATGATGAATATAGTTGACATAATGCAAGGTGAATTTCTTGTAATTTATGGTGAACATTTTCTTAGACATGATGGATTTTCGTAAAATATTGCAGGCTTTGCTTGGCCCGGCTGCCGGCCCAGCGTTTGTGTGCTAGTATAATAAAGCTTTCGCCTGTATTAAGTCGGCAGTGTCGCTGTGGCATAGTGGCTAGCGCGCCCGGCGGCACGCCTGCAGGTCGCGGGTTCGAATCACGCGCGCGCCCGTTTTTTCGTTCCGGTTATTTATTTGTTCAATTCGCCGGAAACTTTCGAACAAGTCCGCGAAAAACTCGCGAACGAAAAAAAAGTCCCTTTCAATGGCGGTTTTCCTGCGAAAAAATGGGCATTTATGTGATTACATATAAAGCCAAGGGGTTTTCTGTAAAAAATATGCCACGTCGGCACCTGACGGACGGGCCCCAACGGTCAGATACACTGTCAATATGTATAAATACGCGTTTTAGTCTAATTTGCAAAAATTTGGACGAATGTTGGTACTGACACGCAAAAATTAGCAATCGTGGTACCAATCTGCATGTGATGCTCGAATTGTGGTATTTCTGTGCAATTAACTCTGTCTTTGCCCATCTCCGATTTGGCTTCCGTATGTGCATCTTACCTTGTTTGTACGAAATGCCGTGAGAAATATTTCTATAACAGCATCTGCAGCCGGACTTGGTAAGTCTGGCACCTCAAACGCCCGCGGACATGCCCGGACGCATCCGTGTACATTGACCAATCATTCCTCAAATTAGTTACTCTGCATCCAAATCTCACATATTTCAGCCCCTATATCCATACAAAGCATATAAAAAATATATATATTCCTACGTGCTACATACTACGTACTACCCTAGCTAATCTTCATTGGCGGAGATGTCCATAGAGAGCTCCTCCACGAATCCAGAAAATAGGTTAATTATGCTGAACGGAGCCTCGGCCGAAGCAACCCAGCCACCATCATGGCTCAGGCTGGACGTAACAAGCAGGCCTTTTGGCCCGCTCGTGGCCCGCTCTGGACCGGATCGATCAGTCCCGGCAGACTGGAAAAACTGTCCGGTCCGAGTCGCGCGCGCGCGCCCGTTTTTTCGTTCCGGTTATTTATTTGTTCAATTCGCCGGAAACTTTCGAACAAGTCCGCGAAAAACTCGCGAACGAAAAAAAAGTCCCTCTCAATGGCGGTTTTCCTGCGAAAAAATGGGCATTTATGTGATTACATATAAAGCCAAGGGGTTTTCTGTAAAAAAATATGCCACGTCGGCACCTGACGGACGGGCCCCAACGGTCAGATACACTGTCAATATGTATAAATACGCGTTTTAGTCTAATTTGCAAAAATTTGGACGAATGTTGGTACTGACACGCAAAAATTAGCAATCGTGGTACCAATCTGCATGTGATGCCCGAATTGTGGTATTTCTGTGCAATTAACTCTGTCTTTGCCCATCTCCGATTTGGCTTCCGTATGTGCATCTTACCTTGTTTGTACGAAATGCCGTGAGAAATATTTCTATAACAGCATCTGCAGCCGGACTTGGTAAGTCTGGCACCTCAAACGCCCGCGGACATGCCCGGACGCATCCGTGTACATTGACCAATCATTCCTCAAATTAGTTACTCTGCATCCAAATCTCACATATTTCAGCCCCTATATCCATACAAAGCATATAAAAAATATATATATTCCTACGTGCTACATACTACGTACTACCCTAGCTAATCTTCATTGGCGGAGATGTCCATAGAGAGCTCCTCCACGAATCCAGAAAATAGGTTAATTATGCTGAACGGAGCCTCGGCCGAAGCAACCCAGCCACCATCATGGCTCAGGCTGGACGTAACGAGCAGGCCTTTTGGCCCGCTCGTGGCCCGCTCTGGACCGGATCGATCAGTCCCGGCCGACTGGAAAAACTGTCCGGTCCGAGCTGGGAATATCGGCCCGAAAATCGACCGGTCCGGTCTGTTCTTAGCTCGGTTAACTCGTATGGACCGAACGAACTCCCGCGAGAAAACTAAGGCGATGGATTCTATGGCTTGAGGTAGAAGAAGAGACAGTTATCTCCACGATTTACTACACGTTATTGGAGAAGCAGTTATCTCCACGATTTACTTCGTAGGAATAGGAATCTATTGCCTAAATTCAACGGAGCAGAAACAGGAAGAACGAGAAAGATGGGTGCGATCGGATACGTTCCTGCCATCCTACATCTCGCCGCGATCCAATTAACCCGTGCCATCGAAAGGAAGATCGATTCGTGGCAGATCAGAATTTGTATGACTAAATGTACATTTGTACGTGGGCATACACGTTACGGGTTCTACTTATTTGCAACATGCAAACTCTAAAAAGGATAGTTATGGCACATGCAACGATTCTACAATGTGGACTCCTATCGACTCAACATAGTTAACGTGATACTTTCAAAAATCAAACAGAATTAATGCGACAGAAAATAGGAAACACCCCTAAAAACAGGAAACAATGAGGCAACGAGATTAATTCCGGAACACTAGTGTCGCCACAAAACAGATACGCCCTTGGACTTCATGCGCTTGGGGGCCTCCCTGATGAAGAACTCCAGCTGCCCCAAGTCAGGCGGACCGGGGGTGTCCTCCGCCGGCTACTGCGACGCCACCACCTTCACGACAACACTTCCATTCGTCGCCGTCTTCGCGTACCTGGCCTCCCCGACCTCTTAAACGTGCTCATGATGGGCACGCGGCCGTTTTCCCTTTCCTTCCTCTGCTTTCCATGCCCCGTAATCTCCCGCCATCGCCATGCGCCACCGCTCGCCATCGCCGTACAGTGCCATGGGCGGTCCTCTCGATCCAGCTCGAGCTTTACCATCATCGGTTTGGTCCCTGAAAAGTGGACCACGGCCCTGCTCGGTCCGGTCCGCCGGTGGCCGGTCCAGAGGGCGGCTCAGTCAGGGACCGGACTGACGCGGACCGTGTCCACCCTGAGTCATGGCTACCCAGGAAGCACCTGCCGACAGCCTTGGTCGGGAGGGGGAGGTGCGGCAGGCCCACCCCCTCCTTGGAGCAGTACACGCCCTTGGTCTTGTCGCCCGTGCCGCGTGGGTCGAGGATGAGCCACGGGAGAACATGCCGTGGCGCGATACGCCACGCTGTGCACACGCCGTCGAAGCGTATGCGGTCGCGCGGGGCGTCCAGCTTGGAGTAGACCATGCAGAGGAATTTGCGAGGCAGGCCTGACCACTGCCCTGACGCCAAGGTTACTGGGATGATGCCGTCGCCGGCGGACGTCATCTTAATTTGTTTGTTGACGCGGACGCCAGCCAAGGGATCCGAGTCTATCTGTCTACAAGCGTGCACGAAGAGTTTGATTGATGAGATAATATATGTGGACTTATATATGATGAGCTTCAGAAACCTATCCGATCGCATCTTGTCTTTGCCCATCTCCGATTTGGCTTCCGTACGTGCATCTTACCATGTTTGTAGGGAATCCCGCGCATCTTACTTAATCTGGTTTTAAGCAGCGTGGATTCCCACGACTCGTCTTCGACTCCGGCATTACAAGATTTTATTTTGGCGGCGTATTCCTCTAACTAAATATTAGACCAAAATGAAACGCCCATCAGTGTGGCATATTTGCACATCACCCACACGTCTTGATCCATACTGATTATGTTTTGCACGAATCCTAAAGGAATCTGCTAGAATCTGAGTGCCACGTGGGCATCATCGTGCGTGTGGGCATTGGAAAGTTCGCCCACATGCCCCGCAGCACGCGGTTTGCCGGCTGCGCTGTGTCAGCGAATTAGTTTCTACCCTCACAGCCACCATCTAGTCCACGCGCGTGTGGGCGAACTGCTTTTCACCCACACGACACTCGTACGTGACAACTAGGTAAACACACATGGCAACTATGATTCGTTGCTTGACGGCAGCTGCTGTTGCGCGTACTTGGCAACCAGGGTAAACACACATGGCAACTGTGATTAAGCATACATGGCAACTATGGTTGGACCACACGTGACAACTAGTTAAACAAACATGGCAACTACTGTTTGACCATATGTGGCAAGTAGTTAATCACACATGGCAAATATGATTGTATTACACGCGACAACTACCATAAATTAGAGATGGCAACTATAGTTAACCAAAACAGAGAGAGTTGCCATGCTTTTACAACTGCTTCTGCCATCCCGGATAACTACATCTACCACCCCGGATGGCAACTAAATCGTCATCTTGCGCGTACCTAATGTAGCGGCGACAGTACATGTGGGAATATTTGCTTCGTTCCACACGCGCGGGGTGGAGATGAGTTGTACTTGTTGGGTGTGTGGCACGAAGTAGTTGCGCCCACACGTGTGGGCAATTCTAATGTTCGCCCACACATAGCCCGTGTGGGCTGCCTCTTGCTCACACCACACAAGATGTGCGGGTGGATATCTAGTATGCCACATCTGTGGGTGTTATTTGAACCCATTTTAGAAGGCCCTACTCATGTCGCTAGGATTAGGCATGCTTGTGACGCTCACGACCCACAAAATAAAATAATCTTGCAGTCAAGATCCTACCAGTGACCCTAAAGCTTTTGTTTCCTTTCAAACAAGGATAAAAATTTCGTTGAAAATTTTGGCAGCATAACGCGTTGGAAAGAAATGCATCCACAAAAACATTACACAAGTGAAAAGCAATTTTCACTAGTAATAAGGATTGGATTTAGTAAAACATGAGCGAAAGCCATTTATTCGGTACCAAACATGTCAACCTGGTTATAACAGCACAGTCTTCTGAAATAAATTGATCTACATGCCAAATAATATAACACCAAGAATTCACTTCACTAGTAGAAAACAGGCATTTATCCCAGTTCATGAGGCCCATTTGTCCCGGTTGCGGAACCGTGACTAAAGGGTCGGTACTAAAACCCAATACCGTTAGTCCCGGTTCGCCCAGGAACCGGGACAGATGGGGCTCCACGTGGCCACTGCGGCTTGCCCAGATAGGAGGACCTTTTGTCCCGGTTGGTGCCACCAACCGCGACCAAAAGGCTTCCACGCGTCAGCAGATCAGGGGCTGGGGTTTTTTTTTTCTAAGGGGGGTTTGGGGTTTTCGGGGTTTTGTAGGGTTAATTTAGGGGTTTCATATATTGTGTTAGCTAGCTAAAAGAGGGAAGTGTCCTCTCTTATCTTCGTGCTTGGTCGACCCTACGTACTATATGCATAGAGAGGACTCGACACGCTAGCTAGCTAGCTAGTAAGCCAATGAAGGAAACCATTAAGTATAGAAGATCTCATGAACATATACAGAGAGAAGTGATCGACCTCTCCTTCTGCGAGAGATTTGTCGACCAACAAGTTTTCGTATATCTATCCGACGCTACTAGCTACATATATACAATATAAGATCTATTACAATCCTTAAAGTATGAAGTCAAGTGCCACATGGTATTCTCCGGCTTTGTTGATGACATGGTCAAGAAAGAATCCCGCCAATTCCTTTTGAATTGCTTTTATTCGATCATGTGGTAGGAGCTCATCCCGCGGCTGTCAGATCTAAATAGAAGAAGTGGGTCAATACATGTGTATGGATGAAACTCAACACAAATGATGGTAATAA
>NW_025229744.1:8902-12551 GCF_018294505.1 Triticum aestivum | reverse complement strand
ATACAATTGTGAATATTTTTTCTTACGCACTTGATATTGCTTTTCAGTGTAGCCCCGCTTATTCTTGGCCGTCTCGTTGTAGATGAACTCACAAACATAGTATCCACAGAAATTATTTCCTTGTTCCTGCCACAAGCACTTTACAAGAAATAGAGGTCAATCAAACTGATAAGCAAGCATGTTAAATGCTACTGATGAAACAAGCTACAATCAATGGAAGATGCGCGGAACTAGGTAGTAGTACTTACTTTCGGTTGTTTAAATGTCAGCTCGGTCGGCAGTCCTGGAGAAATTGCGGTGAACTTTTTCCAAACTCTGCCAGACAAATAAAATAATTACTTGATATTAAGAAATGAACAAAGTTGCCGATATGGTGCGATGATGATGGATTGAACTTACTTCTGGAGCATTCCAGTCATGTCCGCATAGTCCTCCGGAACTTTTCGTCTCGAGGCGGTTACTTCTTCCTTCTCAAGCTTAATAACAAGGAGAATAAAGTGAAAGCTGCGCACGCATGCACAACTCATCAGTTACATGACTATTTCCTCGAGTAATAATGGAACCGAATATGCACAAGACACACTAACACTCACCTGAAGTTGTAAGGAAAGAGTATTTTATCTTTCGTTCAATTTTTGAGCAATGATCTGAGCAAGTTGTCCTCGGTCTCTTCGGCATTTTTTTACCGTGTATTCATGTATGACATTTGGGTTAATGAACCCAATGTCATAGATTTGTGCTTTTCTGTAACATCCCAAATTTTCAATTTGGAATGTTATACATTAGATCATCATTGCATATCATATTTTATTGCATTTTTGCTTGATCCTGGAAATTCTACGCAACTCAAGGACCCACAAAGAGAGTTGGGAATATCATTGTTTTCATATTTTTGTTTTCTCAAAATTTGAAAAGAGGATCAATTAGTTTTGATTATTTTTCTTTCCCAATATTTCTAAAATAAAAATATATGAGAGGAGATAAAATGACTTCTCCAAAATAAATGAAATATTAGAGGAAGAATATTAAAATCAAATTAATATGTTATTTGGATTTTATTGCAATTTTATTTGAATTAGAAAAATTGCACGTTTTAAAAAATTGCAATTTTTAGGCCAAGAAAATGTTCATCTTGTTCTAAATATTTTATTTAGACGGTGTAAATTTGTTTTGGCATTTTTAGTTTTTTATTCATTTTTCTAGGATTTATTTTCTGTAGAATCTTATTTAAAAAAAAAGACTCTTCGCGCGCCCGACTAGGCCGAAGGCCCAGCCGAGCCGGGCCAAGCCCGCGCCACCGCTGCCTCCCCGCCGCGGGCGCCGAGTCCGGCCGGGGCACGCCTCTAGAGGCCGACCCCGACCCGGCGCCCCCTCCACCAAGCCAGCGCCACCCTCTTAAATAGCGCCGCCGCCGACCCCCACCACCACCCGAGCCTCCCCGCCAACCCCGTCGTTCGCCGCCGCCGCTCGCCGCTGCTGCCGCCTAGTGCTGCCGCCGCCGCCTGCCGTTGCCGGCCCGCCGCCGCCCAGGAGCCCCCGCGCCCCACCGAACTGCGCCAGAGGTGCCGGATCTCGCCGGAGCCCCGCCGAGGTAGCGGCCGCCGTTGCGGTTTTCGTCAGAAAACCGTGCGTTTCTTTAGAAACCCTAGGTTTTTTTATAGATCGGTTTTATTATTTTTCTGGTTTAGTTATTTAGCAAACGCTCGTACGTACATTCGTTTTAACGAACGGAGTTCACTCGTTAGCCGCAGACATCGAACGCTCGTTCGTTAGCCCGTTCATCAATTTTTCTTTTTCCAGGGAATTTTTGTGATTATTTTCGATCGTGATTTCTGCCCTTATTTTCGTTTTAGTTTATCTTTACGCTCGTTTATCGGAATCAAGCGATTCAAGCACCTAGAGTTTCTTTTCGAAGCCCTCTTTCTGTTTAACCAACTTAAACAAGTTTTTGCTACTGTAAAATTTGACTTAAGTCCAGATTAGTAAATGAAGCTTGTTTCTTTCGCAGTTTGAGTTTAGTTGCTTTGTTTGATTTGATTCGTTTTGCAAACCGGAGTTCTTAAGTTGAACTTTCTGGTTAGATCTCTTATTTGAGTTTTACCCATGCTTCTAGTTGAGTGCTTATTATATGCTTGTTTGTTTGCGACAGAGTACCCGGAGTGCGAAGCGTGCTACTACGAGTCTCTAGGGTTCACGGATCATCAGCAAGGCAAGTAACACTTTGATCACACCTCTTTACTACCCAGTTTTATTGCATTAGATCAATCCTGAAACAATTGCATGGTTAGGATCTGATTAATATGTGGGTTTTGGGAAGTAGATGAGGTAGTACCTATTGTCCTGTTTATTATCAACCCTTTGGGAGTTACTTCCATGTTGCTTATATTGCTATGCTATGCTTGTCGACGTGGATTGGGTGAGTGTATCAATGACAGATGTGAGTATTGTTACTTAATGGTTAACATAAGGTGGCAACTTTAATACACATCTGGGTGGATTGAGGCACCTGGGGAACCCAGTGTTGCCTGTATTTTTTAGGAAATCTCGAGGTACCGTGTGATTCTCCTATGGACCGCCACCCAGGCTCAAAGGGTTCATAAGTTTATTCATGCTAGAAACTTCCGTGTGCAGCCACAAGCTATTATCACTGGTAGAAAACGGAGCTTTAAAACAGGTTCGTAAGGGCCTTTAGTGCCGGTTCTGCAACCGACACTAAAGGGTGGAGACTAAAGGCCCCTCCCCCCTTTAGTACCGGTTCAGCACGAACCGCCACTAAAGGCCCACCATGTGGCGTGAGCTCGCGTCGTGGTATGGGGGACCTTTAGTACCGGTTGGTGTTACCAACCGGTACTAAAGATTTTTTTTTTGAAAATTTTGTAAAAAATATTTAATTTTTTTCGATTTTCAATTTTCTAAATTATTTGATGATTTAGTCTCTAATCACCCCTCTTAACTGCTCAAGTGTGGATTACTCATTCCAAATCATCTAACTTCCCGGCCGGTCACCCATCCTCTCACTCCCCTAGCCTAAGCACGCTTAACTTCGGAGTTCTATTCCCCCTACTTTCCAAGTCTGCACTTGTTGTTTTCCTGACAAATGTAAGCTGTCAATTCTGTTAATCCTCAGCAGTTTAGCATGAGCATTAGGTCACACATTTTACCGTTTGAGTTTGGGACTATTATTCTAAAAAACAGTTAGTAACACTAATATTTCTTGAATAAGTTTGACCACAGTTTGACCATAGTTTGACCAGATTTGATCACAGTTTGACCACATTTGACCAAAATTCAAAAATTTGAAATAATTATTTAGTAACACTAATATTCTTGAATAATTATGTAGCAACATTAATACTTCTTGAATAATTAATTTGACCATAGTTTGACCAGATTTAAGCAAAATTAAAAAAAACTAAAATTTGAGCATATCTTTTTTTCATTTTGGAATTTGAGGATTATAAAAAATTGCAAACAGGCCATAGTTATACGTTTTTTTCGACATCTTATGCAAAAGTTATAGCCGTTTTACATTTTGCCTAAACTTATTACAAAACATGTCCAAATTTAAGTTTTTTAATTTTCCTAACTAGTAGATGTAGTAGTATAACTACATCTCTAAGAATTTTATTTTTTGAATTTTTCATCCTTT
>NW_025229744.1:3145-8892 GCF_018294505.1 Triticum aestivum | reverse complement strand
GTTGCTTTGTTTGATTTGATTCGTTTTGCAAACCGGAGTTCTTAAGTTGAACTTTCTGGTTAGATCTCTTATTTGAGTTTTACCCATGCTTCTAGTTGAGTGCTTATTATATGCTTGTTTGTTTGCGACAGAGTACCCGGAGTGCGAAGCGTGCTACTACGAGTCTCTAGGGTTCACGGATCATCAGCAAGGCAAGTAACACTTTGATCACACCTCTTTACTACCCAGTTTTATTGCATTAGATCAATCCTGAAACAATTGCATGGTTAGGATCTGATTAATATGTGGGTTTTGGGAAGTAGATGAGGTAGTACCTATTGTCCTGTTTATTATCAACCCTTTGGGAGTTACTTCCATGTTGCTTATATTGCTATGCTATGCTTGTCGACGTGGATTGGGTGAGTGTATCAATGACAGATGTGAGTATTGTTACTTAATGGTTAACATAAGGTGGCAACTTTAATACACATCTGGGTGGATTGAGGCACCTGGGGAACCCAGTGTTGCCTGTATTTTTTAGGAAATCTCGAGGTACCGTGTGATTCTCCTATGGACCGCCACCCAGGCTCAAAGGGTTCATAAGTTTATTCATGCTAGAAACTTCCGTGTGCAGCCACAAGCTATTATCACTGGTAGAAAACGGAGCTTTAAAACAGGTTCGTAAGGGCCTTTAGTGCCGGTTCTGCAACCGACACTAAAGGGTGGAGACTAAAGGCCCCTCCCCCCTTTAGTACCGGTTCAGCACGAACCGCCACTAAAGGCCCACCATGTGGCGTGAGCTCGCGTCGTGGTATGGGGGACCTTTAGTACCGGTTGGTGTTACCAACCGGTACTAAAGATTTTTTTTTTGAAAATTTTGTAAAAAATATTTAATTTTTTTCGATTTTCAATTTTCTAAATTATTTGATGATTTAGTCTCTAATCACCCCTCTTAACTGCTCAAGTGTGGATTACTCATTCCAAATCATCTAACTTCCCGGCCGGTCACCCATCCTCTCACTCCCCTAGCCTAAGCACGCTTAACTTCGGAGTTCTATTCCCCCTACTTTCCAAGTCTGCACTTGTTGTTTTCCTGACAAATGTAAGCTGTCAATTCTGTTAATCCTCAGCAGTTTAGCATGAGCATTAGGTCACACATTTTACCGTTTGAGTTTGGGACTATTATTCTAAAAAACAGTTAGTAACACTAATATTTCTTGAATAAGTTTGACCACAGTTTGACCATAGTTTGACCAGATTTGATCACAGTTTGACCACATTTGACCAAAATTCAAAAATTTGAAATAATTATTTAGTAACACTAATATTCTTGAATAATTATGTAGCAACATTAATACTTCTTGAATAATTAATTTGACCATAGTTTGACCAGATTTAAGCAAAATTAAAAAAAACTAAAATTTGAGCATATCTTTTTTTCATTTTGGAATTTGAGGATTATAAAAAATTGCAAACAGGCCATAGTTATACGTTTTTTTCGACATCTTATGCAAAAGTTATAGCCGTTTTACATTTTGCCTAAACTTATTGCAAAACATGTCCAAATTTAAGTTTTTTAATTTTCCTAACTAGTAGATGTAGTAGTATAACTACATCTCTAAGAATTTTATTTTTTGAATTTTTCATCCTTTTCTTTTGTATTTTTCAAATCTAAAATGGCGATACATCGGGGGGGGGGGGTAGAGTTTGAAAATTTCCCTATAGTCCCGGTTTGTGTCTCCAACCGGGACTATAGGTCAAACCCCTTTAGTACCGGTTCGTGGCACGAACCGGTACTAAAGGTTAGCCCTTTAGTACCGGTTTGTGCCACAAACCGGTACTAAAGGTGATCGTGGAGCCCCGGCCTGATGCCAGCCTGCCACCACCCCTTTAGTACCGGTTCGTGGCACGAACCGGTACTAAAGGGTCAAAACGAACCACCATTAATGCATAGCCGTTCGAACCGGCACTAATGGTACCATTAGTACCGGGCCGAAATCGAACCGGGACTAATGTGTCTCACATTAGGTCCTTTTTCTACTAGTGTATGGGCTCTAGCATAGTTGAGTATGTTGCGTGACCTTTTTCAGTGGTAGGCTAGCACATGTAGGGGATGTAGGTTGGTACTGTCTACTCAGAGTACACTCGTGCAGAACCGGGCTTTAGCGCCGGTTCGTAAGGGCCTTTAGTGCCGGTTCTACAACCGGCACTAAAGAGTGGAGACTAAAGGCCCCCCTTTACTACCGGTTCAGCACGAACAGGCACTAAAGTGCCACCATGTGGCCTGAGCCATGCCCGGGTGCTGGTAGACCATTAGTATCGGTTGGTAACACCAATCGATACTAAATGTTTGGGGGGGTTTTGGTTTTATTTTTTTATTTGCCATTAATTTTGTGGTTTCCATTTAATTCTTTTTTGTTTGCTGGTATTTTACGATACTACAAATGGTACACGCTATGCATATATATATAAATAGATTTTCTTGTACTTAGAACATCATATATATATATATAAATATATATCATCGAATGTCTCACAACCAACACCATTAATTATTCAAACATACACATGTATATATATACAGTTTCTCCTACATGTTGCCTTGGTGCCTTCGGAGCACGATGACATGTGGTTCATGGGGGCGGTAGCGGGTAATAGTATTTTCCTTTGGGATCTATGACCTGGTCGAGCAAAAATCCCGCTATTTCCTCTTGAAGTGCTAGTATGCGCTCCGCTGGTAGGAGCTGCTCCCGCACCTCTCTGAACTGTTAAGAAGGAGATCAATATGCATGTGTATTAGTTGTGTGACTAGATATCGATAATGGTGTGAATAGTGTTCTGATAGATGTACCCAGTCTTGTCTTTGAGATCTGCTCCTTTCGGACGCCATCATGCGAATGTTCTCGCAAACATATAATGCACACATATCATTCCCCTGCGCCTGCTTCAGGGCCTTTACGAGAATGGAATTGAATCAAATAATGATTAATCAAGCATGATAATTAATTAATGGTATTGAAACAAGAATTAAAGAGATAGTATCTAGCTAGCTAGCTAGTACTAGTTAATTACTTACCTTTGGTCGATACCAAAACTGCTTTTTTGCCCATTTGCCTGGAGTTACCTTGGTGAACTTTGCCCAAGCCCTACCTGCCGCCAAAGAAAATTAATAAAGGGGTTATTAAATAGTTCATATGAGGAAATGACGAACTAAATCGGCCGAGATATAGTTAATAATGATTGAAATTACCTGTTGACTATCCCCTTCACGATGGTGTAGTCTTTTTCTTCTTTAAGTAGTGAGTCCAGTACTTCAACTGTTCCTTTGTCAACTTTAATGTCTAACAAGATCCAGTGGAAACTGCATGTGCACGCGTTTGCATGTCTTAATTAAGCGGGCATGTGCATAACACTAATAAACTACCGTAAACCCTATGTACACTTAATTATTAACATCTAGCTAGCTAGTAAGCAAAAACAGAATTTGTAGTACAAGACAGTGTGACTCACAGAAAGTTGTAAGGAAGTAGTATATCTTCATTGGTATTGAGGCGCTTGAAGAACTCTAGCGTGCTTTCCTCTAAACTTACTCGAGAAGTTGAAAGATTCTATGTGTACTCATTAATGGTATTTGGGTCAATGAACACAATGCCATAGCGTCCAGATTTTTTCATTTCATACATCTTCATCCTGCATATAATACCACAGAAAAGAATATACAGTGAGGATAATTACATGTAATGATTGATCAAAATGATCACTACAGCTAGCTTGAGACTTATATTATAGAAAGAAATCACTTACAGACAATAGCAACTGACGATAGATTTGTCGAGTGCGTCTTGATTGTATAACTGAAATAGTTCTGAATACTCAACGGACAGAGCTTTCTCATGGAAGTAATGCTCCTCCTTGATATTCACCATGAGGGACTCTCGATTGGAAATCTTGGTAATGTTCATGTACCATTGATGCAATTCATACATTCTCGTTGGGAGGTTCGTGACCTTGTCTGGCTCGACCAAAGGTTGGCCCCGGACATATTTCCGTTTTATTTCCTCCTCTCTAAGAAGAGACATAAGCTCTATTTCGAGGAGTTGTCCAACAGTGATCTTGAGCATTTCAGCCTACATTATATGCTCCTCCGTTATTACAACATCGCCCAGCTGGGGAACATTAATGGTTTGCCCACAATAATATTGGGCGCGTGTACTCCTCTCATGTGTTGTTGGCACAACAAGTGGGGGATCGATTGCGCCGTCTGTTCTCCCAGCTGGGGAACGGTTTTCCCGCATTTTTTGCCAGCTGCTTGTTGGCTCGAGCTCGAACATGCTTCCTTCTGTAGTCGTGCTCGATGTGCCTTCCTGATTTGGCACTCATAGTCTGAGTCAACAGGCTTGGGAGCTGGTGCTCTAGCCATACGAATGAAGTGGTCAATCTTTTTCTCAGGCACTTTCTCCCTTGGCGGCGGTGCTGGTTTCGGTCCAAAATGGGTGTCCACTTGGGCCCGCACTATGGCTGCGTTTTCTCCTCGGTCATGTCCTAAGGCCTCTGAGGAAGAGGATCAAGGCTTGGACCATATTTATATCGCTTGTCTCTGCCTGTACTTCCTGTACTACCTCGACTCGTACCGCTATGCACCATAGCTGCGGCGTGTCTCTTCTGCGATTGCTGAGACGGCGGAGACGGCTGACGTGGCTGAGTTGGAGCAGGAGGAGTGGCCTGATGCTATGCCGGACTTGAAGCAGGAGGTGTGGCCTGGCACGGTGTCGGACTTGAAACCGGAGGAGTGGCCTGACGCTGTGCCGGACTTGAAGCAGGAGTCTGCTCACGCGTTCGGGGACTTGGAGGTGGTGGCGGACTTCGATGAGGAGTCGGCTCACGCGTTCGTGGACTTGGAGGAGCGGGAGTCTGCTGACTCGGTGAAGGACTTCGTGGAGGAGTTGGCAGACGATGCGGTGTTGGTGGACTTCGAAAGATGATGCAATCCTTTCTCCATAGGATGATACGATGTATGGCCTCTCCCAGTGTGCGCTCGTCGTCACCTCTAGGAATGTCAAGCTATAGCCCCGAATATGGGTCCACCACTTCATCAACCAAGACACGAGCATAGCCCTCTGGAATCGGGGTGCAATGGAAGGTTGCTTCGGGGGTAATTGTAAAAGCAACGGCGTCCGCCACCTTCATGGATATGATCTTCATTTTGGAGTGTAGCTCACAGTTAGTGTTCTCTATGATGTCATCCACAGGGTATGTATCCAGCAATGTGTCGCCCGGGGCGGAACCAACGCTGCTTCTCGTCATGGATTGGACGGTGCTATCCAATGCTGGACGATCATCCTCTTGCTGCTGCCGCTGCTGAGACTCCCTTTCCTTGCTAAGCGAGTCGATCTGCTGCTGCTGGTGCTGGAATTTGAGTGCCAAGTCCGCGTGCCTTGCTTCTAGGCCTTGAAGGCGTTCTGCGTCCTGCTTCCTCTGCTCCTCCTCCAGCTTCCTCTTCTTCTCCCCCTCCATCTTCTTTCTTGCACGGGACCTGTAGTCATTGTTCCATTCCGAAAAGCCCTCATACTAGGGAATAACGCCCTTGCCTCGTGTTCTTCGTGGGTGTACAGGATTTCCCAGGGCGCGCGTAAGCTCGTCGTTCTCTCTGTTGGGCGTGAACACCCCCGTTCGAGCTTCTTCTATTGCGTCAAGTATCTTTTGTTTGGCTCCTTTTAGACTTGCCTTCTTCGAAACCAGGCCTGTCTTCGGGTCCAACACCCCCCCCC